>NC_143030.1:77324898-77562398 GCF_057628025.1 Oncorhynchus mykiss | reverse complement strand
TGTTTAAAAGGTTCCCAGAACACATTTAATCTGTTCTTTAAAAGGTTCCCAGAACACATTTAATCTGCTCTTTCAAATGGTTCCCAGAACACATTTAATCTGTTCTTTAAAAGGTTCCCAGAACACATTTAATCTGCTCTTTCAAAAGGTTCCCAGAATATTTCTTTAGGTTGTGGGAACAGCCTGGTGGGAACACTGTGGGACTAGGTGTGTGCCGACATGGCCATACCCGTAGTCATACTCATATCTGTAAATTGACAGTTGATAGTCGGATCGGAATTGGACGAAACAGAAATGTTTTAATATGCCCAAGTAGATGTTGGCAAAATACCTCCCTGCACGTGTATAGACCAAACAAGTTGCAGGTTAGGAGCAACGTGCAGAGGGGTGTTTGTTTGTTTGTCTGTGTGTGTCTGACCTCTGTCTGTGTGTGTCTGACCTCTGTCTGTGTGTGTCTGACCTCTGTCTGTGTGTGTCTGACCTCTGTCTGTGTGTGTCTGACCTCTGTCTGTGTGTGTCTGACCTCTGTCTGTGTGTGTGTCTGACCTCTGTCTGTGTGTGTCTGACCTCTGTCTGTGTGTGTCTGACCTCTGTCTGTGTGTCCTCAACTGGCAGCAGGCAGACCAGTTTTCTGTCACTCAGTCCGAATGCGCATCGGCATTTCATATTCTTTCTCTACCCTCGCCCCTCTTGTTAGATATTGTGCACGTTGATAGCTTGAGAGCAAACGTCCTCGCCACGTGGTTTATCACAGTGGTTAGACAAACAGGAGGCAGCAGCAGGCTGAATGATCAGACCCAAACAGAGAAGTGAAAGTGATGGGAGTGGTTGGCGAATGACCGCAGTCAACCTGAAATATTGTGTGGATGAAGGCCGAGTGGGTTAGGGTTAGGGTTGGGGTTAGGGTGTAGAATAAAGAGAAAAGAAATACCTTTTTAAAAAAAATCCATAAATGTACATTGAGTTTATATCTATAGGCTACATTGAGTTTTTACCTTTCATTGTTTTATACCATCTGACATTAGTGCGAAAGCCCACGCTTTACGGCCTAACTGAACATGTGTCAAACAGTCTACACAGCCAATCTCCAAATGCTTTTGGGAACAGGCAGAAAACATTAATGTCAATCCACTAGTGGTGTAAAGTACTTAAATAAAAAATACTTCATAGTACTACTTAAGTAAAAAATACTTCATAGTACTACTTAAGTTAAAATACTTTATAGTACTACTTAAGTAAAAATACTTTATAGTACTACTTAAGTAAAAATACTTTATAGTACTACTTAAGTAAAAATACTTTATAGTACTACTTAAGTAAAAAATACTTTATAGTACTACTTAAGTTAAAAATACTTTATAGTACTACTTAAGTTAAAATACTTTATAGTACTACTTAAGTAAAAATACTTTATAGTACTACTTAAGTAAAAATACTTTATAGTACTACTTAAGTACAAATACTTTATAGTACTACTTAAGTAAAAATACTTTATAGTACTACTTAAGTAAAAAATACTTTATAGTACTACTTAAGTAAAAAATACTTTATAGTACTACTTAAGTTAAAATACTTTATAGTACTACTTTATAGTACTACATTTTTGGGGGGTATCTGTACTTTGCTTTACTATTACATACAGTACATTTTAACAATTACATTTACTTTTGTTACTTAGGTATATTTAAAACCAAATACTTTTAGACTTTTATTCAAGTAGTATTTTTACTGGGTGACTTTCCATTTTACTTGAGTCGTTTTCTATTAAGGTATCTTTACTTTGACTCAAGTATGACAATTGGGTACTTTTTCCACCACTACAATCCACTGAGGCAAAAAGGACATTGTCGATTTTAAGTTTAATTCAACAAGACAAAAGCTGCGAAAGGAGAGAATAAAGAGAAGGGAGGAGCCAGATTTGGTGAAGAGGTAAAAGAGGATGATGATTGTGAGGCGTCAGTCAATACAAATTCAACAGTCACAAGACAGTGCTTCAAATAGGCCTATGGAATGTCAAGGAAACTGTAGTCTATACTGTTTAGATGGGTTAAACGGAAACTGCAATCTGGACACTGACTGTAGGTCTATAACCTCTCACATAATCTTAATAATAAATCCTGCAGAATTAATAATTTATTGTAGTAAAATTATACACCTATATGTAGGCAAAATGTTGACTTGGGAACAGGAGTGGAGAATTTTTGAATTTTTTATTTCAACATCTTGAGAGAAATGCGCGTGCTCACATAGCTACCATCTGCAGAGGTCCTGTCTTTGTTAAAAAAAAGTTCTCAAAAAGTTCTGGGACACTGTGAAGTCCATGGAGAACAAGAGCACCTCCTCCCAGCTGCCCACTGCACTGAGGCTAGGTAACACGGTCACCAACGATAAATCCATGATTATCGAAAACTTCAATAAGCATTTCTCAACGGCTGGCCATGCCTTCCGCCTGGCTACTTCAACCTCGGCCAACAGCCCCGCCCCCCCCCCGCTGCTCCTCGCCCAAGCCTCTCCAGGTTCTCCTTTACCCAAATCCAGATAGCAGATGTTCTGAAAGAGCTGCAAAACCTGGACCCGTACAAATCAGCTGGGCTTGACAATCTGGACCCTCTATTTCTGAAACTATCTGCCGCCATTGTCGCAACCCCTATTACCAGCCTGTTCAACCTCTCTTTCATATCGTCTGAGATCCCCAAGGATTGGAAAGCTGCCGCAGTCATCCCCCTCTTCAAAGGGGGAGACACCCTGGACCCAAACTGTTACAGACCTATATCCATCCTGCCCTGCCTATCTAAGGTCTTCGAAAGCCAAGTCAACAAACAGGTCACTGACCATCTCGAATCCCACTGTACCTTCTCCGCTGTGCAATCTGGTTTCCGAGCCGGTCACGGGTGCACCTCAGCCACACTCAAGGTACTAAACGATATCATAACCGCCATCGATAAAAGACAGTACTGTGCAGCCGTCTTCATCGACCTTGCCAAGGCTTTCGACTCTGTCAATCACCATATTCTTATCGGCAGACTCAGTAGCCTCGGTTTTTCGGATGACTGCCTTGCCTGATTTTACCAATTACTTTGCAGACAGAGTTCAGTGTGTCAAATCGGAGGGCATGCTGTCCGGTCCTCTGGCAGTCTCTATGGGGGTGCCACAGGGTTCAATTCTCGGGCCGACTCTTTTCTCTGTATACATCAATGATGTTGCTCTTGCTGCGGGCGATTCCCTGATCCACCTCTACGCAGACGACACCATTCTATATACTTTCGGCCCGTCATTGGACACTGTGCTATCTAACCTCCAAACAAGCTTCAATGCCATACAACACTCCTTCCGTGGCCTCCAACTGCTCTTAAACGCTAGTAAAACCAAATGCATGCTTTTCAACCGATCGCTGCCTGCACCCGCATGCCCGACTAGCATCACCACCCTGGATGGTTCCGACCTAGAATATGTGGACATCTATAAGTACCTAGGTGTCTGGCTAGACTGCAAACTCTCCTTCCAGACTCATATCAAACATCTCCAATCGAAAATCAAATCAAGAGTCGGCTTTCTATTCCGCAACAAAGCCTCCTTCACTCACGCCGCCAAGCTTACCCTAGTAAAACTGACTATCCTACCGATCCTCGACTTCGGCGATGTCATCTACAAAATGGCTTCCAACACTCTACTCAGCAAACTGGATGCAGTCTATCACAGTGCCATCCGTTTTGTCACTAAAGCACCTTATACCACCCACCACTGCAACTTGTATGCTCTAGTCGGCTGGCCCTCGCTACATATTCGTCGCCAGACCCACTGGCTCCAGGTCATCTACAAGTCCATGCTAGGTAAAGCTCCGCCTTATCTCAGCTCACTGGTCACGATGGCAACACCCATCCGTAGCACGCGCTCCAGCAGGTGTATCTCACTGATCATCCCTAAAGCGAACACCTCATTTGGCCGCCTTTCGTTCCAGTACTCTGCTGCCTGTGACTGGAACGAATTGCAAAAATCGCTGAAGTTGGAGACTTTTATCTCCCTCACCAACTTCAAACATCAGCTATCTGAGCAGCTAACCGATCGCTGCAGCTGTACATAGTCTATTGGTAAATAGCCCACCCATTTTCACCTACCTCATCCCCATACTGTTTTTATTTATTTACTTTTCTGCTCTTTTGCACACCAATATCTCTACCTGTACATGACCATCTGATCATTTATCACTCCAGTGTTAATCTGCAAAATTGTAATTATTCACCTACCTCCTCATGCCTTTTGCACACATTGTATATAGACTCCCCCTTTGTTTTCTACTGTGTTATTGACTTGTTAATTGTTTACTCCATGTGTAACTCTGTGTTGTCTGCTCACACACACACATGCTATGCTTTATCTTGGCCAGGTCGCAGTTGCAAATGAGAACTTGTTCTCAACTAGCCTAGCTGGTTAAATAAAGGTGAAATAAAAAATAAAATAAAATCAGTGTCATAAAAGCTGATAGCATTTCAACCACATTAAATATGCATTGAAGTCGAACTGAAATAATATCAGAAACACGTTGGTCGTTTTCACAGATTTCCGTGTCCTTACAACTGGTCAAACTGATGTCATTTGGACACAGACAATCGTTCCTGTTTTTTTTTTTTGTTGCGTTATTTCATTTCCTCCCCGGTCCCTAAACATCTGCTCCATGAAAGAAGATGACAGGGAAAATTTTACCAATGTCAACTAGAGCGAAGAATTCATTCTATCGATCTATTACATTATTCTGTTGAGCAAGGTTTTATTTTGTGTTCTAGTGCAAAATATAGCAACAGAAGAGAAGCTACATTATTATCATTATAGACAAGTTGACGAACAAATAGCCTGCCAAAATGTCGGAAATTTTAAGAAGAAACATATCGAAATCAGGCAACAACAAAAAACCTGCACCCCTTATCAAAAATGGTTAATTTGACTAGCCTATAGCGCATTTTCTATATTTGCAGGTTAGGGTTGGGTGTGGGCCTTAGATTTTCACTTTATGACATTTAGCTCGGTGATTGCAGACGGATCATACAGCTGACCCATGCACCACTAGCGAGCGAACCGAGAAGTACAACTTAACTCTATCCAATCAGAACAGGAGAATCAACGCCCTTCTCTTTACAGACAGGCAAACTAGCCAGTTGAGTTATTTAGATCGCGTACATTCGCACCTCACTTGACTGACTGACATGAGAAAAATTCGTGCTGGCCACGAAATTATTTTTTTCACAATCACGGATAATTACAAAAAAATACTCGGGTCATATTCGTATCCAGAAAATTGCCCATATCAAGTTGCGATAGTCGTTTTGTCCGACTACTTGGCACACCTCTAGTGGGGACATCACAAAATATATGTTTCCAAAACACAAAAACTGTCCGGTTGTGGGGATAATTCTACAATGTTTCTTTTAGGCTGTAAAAAAAAACATTCACCTGATGTTACAAGAACGTTCCCAGAACACATTTAGTATTTATTTTATTTTCAACGTTCCCAGAATGTTTCTTTAGGTTGTGGGATCATTGTGGGGTTATGACAACAGATAGGTTCCCAAAACACTAAAACTGTCCAGTTGTACTGACATTCAGATAATGTTCGTATCAAGGTGAAACGGGAGATTCCTATAATGTAAAAATGTTGACAGAACACCTGGTAAAATTCTTTAAAGGTTCCCAGAACATTTAATGAATTTATGGGAGTAGTGAGAATATTTTTGTTGTTGTGATATTCACATATAATCTGTTTATGAAGTTCAGATCATATTTGTTTTTAAACGTAATATTCGATTGATGTACACTCAATATACATTTTACCATGTCTCGGAGTTCCTCAGAACATGTACAAGAACCACAATGTTCTCAGTATGTATATTTGTTGAGTTCTAAAGACAGTTTTTAAAAAAAATCTTCTGCACCACCAGGGAAGCTCTCAAATATATGTATATTTCTTTCAGTACATAGCCATGGCAGTGTGGTCAATCAGGAATTCCATGCTTCATTTTTTTTGAATCCTTCTTAGACAGGGATATGCTGATAACTGAGTTTTTTCACACCCCTCTTTATATGCTGGGTACTTCTGGGCCCATATTTACAAGGTGTCCAAGACGATGAGTGCTGATCTAGGATCGCGTGTGCTTTTCAGATCATAAACAATAAGGGGGAAAAGGGGATATTTTGCACTCCATTATTTTTATTTCTACTTTGCACATTCTTCCACTGCAAATCTACCATTCCAGTGTTTTACTTGCTATATTGTATTTACTTCACCACCATGGCCTTTTTTTTTGCCTTTACCTCCCTTATCTCACCTCATTTGCTCACATTGTATATAGACTTATTTTTCTACTGTATTATTGACTGTATGTTTGTTTTACTCCATGTGTAACTCTGTGTCGTTGTATGTGTTGAACTGCTTTGCTTTATCTTGGCCAGGTCGCAATTGTAAATGAGAACTTGTTCTCAACTCAGCCTACCTGGTTAAATAAAGGTGAAATTAAAATCAAGCATTTTAAAGTAGGAATTAAATCAGGTCCGTTGAACAGTCAAGTTTTACACAATAATTATTTTATTTTATTTTATTTTTTACAATTGTCTAAATTTTGCATTTCTGACTGGATTTATACATCTGGATGAAATAAAGACATCCTCTCTTTTAGTAGATAATATCCGAGCCTCCATTTTGTCAAAATTAACTTTGATAAGGTATATGTGTGGATTGACCCTTTAACCTTAAGCTCTGCAGATCATTGACTCGCTGTTCCACCTGGGGATAACTGTGGTGTTCTACATTTTTATTCAGTCTAATATGGTCAAGCAGAACACAGAACGATCGATCGATCCTATCCCTCTGGTGTCCCATTGTCTCTGGTCAAAAGTAGCGCACTGAAAAGGGTGCCATTTCAGACGGATCCAGCCTGGCTGTTTTGCTGTTTCCCATCACAGGTCTGTGTAACAGACAATCATATGCATGAAGCAGTGCAACAGGAAGGATCTCTGTCTTGTCCACACACCGTGTCTCTCCTTTGTCCTGCACGCTGACACTAGGTAAAATGCCCCCCCCCCCCCCCCCCCCCCGCCAGCATACTGTATCTCTCCTGTCGCATACAGGTCTGAAATATCACCCTCTATCCCCTGTCTCGCTCTCTCTCTCCTCAATCTAGTACACTCCCTATGACACCAGGTAAAATGCGCCGAGAAGCATATTTCTCTCTCTCTCAATTCAATTCAATTCAAGGGGCTTCATTGGCATGGGGAAAAATATGTTAACATTGCCAAAACAAGTGAAGTAGATAATAAACAAAAGTGAAATAAACAAAAATTAACAGTAAACATTACACACACAAAAGTTCCAAAAGAATAAAGGCATTTCAAATGTCATATATATATATATATATATATATACACACACACAGTGTTGTAACAATGTACAAATGGTTAATGTACAGAAGGGAAAATAAATAAACCTAAATATGGGTTGTATTTACAATGGTGTTTGTTCTTTCCTGGTTGCCCTTTTCTTAAGGCTACAGGTCACAAATCTTGCTGCTGTGATGGCACACTGTGATATTTCACCCAGTAGATATGGGAGGTTAGCAAAATTGTTTTTATTTGTGAATTGTTTGTGTACCTGTGTATTTTGAGGGTAATATGTGTTTTTAAATATGGTCATACATTGGGCAGGAGGTTAGGAAGAGCAGCTCAGTTTCCACCTCATTTTGTGGGCAGTGTGCACATAACCTGTTTTCTCTTGAGAGCCAGGTCTGCCTACGGCATCCTTTCTCAATAGCAAGGCTATGCTCACTGAGTCTGTACATAGTCAAAGATTTCCTTAAGTTTGGGTCAGTCACAGTGGTCAGGTATTCTGCCGCTGTGTACTCTCTGTTTAGGGGCCAAACAGCATTATAGTTTGCTCTGTTTTTTGTTGTAAATTCTTTCCAATGTGTCAAGTAATTATCTTTTTGTTTTCTCATGATTTGGTTGGGTCTATTTGTGTTGCTGTCCTGGGGGCTCTGTGGGGTGTGTTTGTGTTTGTGAACAGAGCCCCAGGACCAGCTTGCTTAGGGGACTCTTCTCCAGGTTCATCTCTCTGTAGGTGATGGCTTTGTTATGGAAGGTTTGGGCATCGCTTCCTTTTAGGTGGTTGTAGAATTTAATATCACCTTGCTGGATTTTGAGCATTAGCGGGCATCGGCCTGATTCTGCTCTGCATTAATTATTTGGTGTTCTACGTTGTACACAGGGGATTTTTTTTGCAGGATTCTGCATGCAGAGTCTCAATTTTGTGTTTGTCCCATTTTATGAATTCTTGGTTGGTGAGCGGACCCCAGACCTCACAACCATATAGGGCAATGGGTTCTATAACTGATTCAAGTATTTTTTAGCCAGATCGTTCACAGTTTTGTGGAAGTTACCTGTGGCGCTGATGTTTAGGCCAAGGTATGTATAGTTTTTTGTGTGCTTTAGGGCAACGGTGTCTAGATGGAATTTGTATTTGTGGTCCTGGTGACTGAACCTTTTTTGGAACACCATTATTTTTGTTTGACTGAGATTTACGGTCAGGTCCCAGGTCTGACAGAATCTGTGCAGAATATCTAGGTGCTGCTGTAGGCCCTCCTTGGTTGGTGACAGAAGCACCAGATCATCAGCAAACAGTAGACATTTGACTTCTGATTCTAGTAGGGCGATAGTAGTGCCCTCGCCAATTCGTTGATATATACAGTGCCTTGGGAAAGTATTCGGCCCCCTTGAACTTTGCGATCTTTTGCCACATTTCAGGCTTCAAACATAAAGATATAAAACTGTATTTTTTTGTGAAGAATCAACAACAAGTGGGACACAATCATGAAGTGGAACGACATTTATTGGATATTTCAAACTTTTTTAACAAATCAAAAACTGAAAAATTGGGCGTGCAAAATTATTCAGCCCCTTTAAGTTAATACTTTGTAGTGCCACCTTTTGCTGCGATTACAGCTGTAAGTTGCTTGGGGTATGTCTCTATCAGTTTTGCACATCGAGAGACTGACATTTCTTCCCATTCCTCCTTGCAAAACAGCTCGAGCTCAGTGAGGTTGGATGGAGAGCATTTGTGAACAGCAGTTTTCAGTTCTTTCCACAGATTCTCGATTGGATTCAGGTCTGGACTTTGACTTGGCCATTCTAACACCTGGATATGTTTATTTTTGAACCATTCCATTGTAGATTTTGCTTTATGTTTTGGATCATTGTCTTGTTGGAAGACAAATCTCCGTCCCAGTCTCAGGTCTTTTGCAGACTCCATCAGGTTTTCTTCCAGAATGGTCCTGTATTTGGCTCCATCCATCTTCCCATCAATTTTAACCATCTTCCCTGTCCCTGCTGAAGAAAAGCAGGCCCAAACCATGATGCTGCCACCACCATGTTTGACAGTGGAGATGGTGTGTTCAGGGTGATGAGCTGTGTTGCTTTTACGCCAAACATAACGTCTTGCATTGTTGCCAAAAAGTTCAATTTTGGTTTCATCTGACCAGAGCACCTTCTTCCACATGTTTGGTGTGTCTCCCAGGTGGCTTGTGGCAAACTTTAAACAACACTTTTTATGGATATCTTTAAGAAATGTATTTTTTCTTGCCACTCTTCCATAAAGGCCAGATTTGTGCAATATACGACTGATTGCGATATTGCAAACGATTGTTGTCCTATGGACAGAGTCTCCCACCTCAGCTGTAGATCTCTGCAGTTCATTCAGAGTGATCATGGGCCTCTTGGCTGCATCTCTGATCATTCTTCTCTTTGTATGAGCTGAAAGTTTAGAGGGACGGCCAGGTCTTGGTAGATTTGCAGTGGTCTGATACTCCTTCCATTTCAATATTATCGCTTGCACAGTGCTCCTTGGGATGTTTAAAGCTTGGGAAATCTTTTTGTATCCAAATCCGGCTTTAAACTTCTTCACAACAGTATCTCGGACCTGCCTGGTGTGTTCCTTGTTCTTCATGATGCTCTCTGCGCTTTTAACGGACCTCTGAGACTATCACAGTGCAGGTGCCTTTATACGGAGACTTGATTACACACAGGTGGTATTTATCATCATTAGTAATTTAGGTCAACATTGGATCATTCAGAGATCCTCACTGAACTTCTGGAGAGAGTTTGCTGCACTGAAAGTAAAGGGGCTGAATAATTTTGCACACCCAATTTTTCAGTTTTTGATTTGTTAAAAAAGTTTGAAATATCCAATAAATGTCGTTCCACTTCATGATTGTGTCCCACTTGTTGTTGATTCTTCACAAAAAAATACAGTTTTATATCTTTATGTTTGAAGCCTGAAATGTGGCAAAAGGTCGCAAAGTTCAAGGGGGCCGAATACTTTCGCAAGGCACTGTACATGTCCCTTGGCCTGGAAATGATTGATTTCCCCCTCTAAAATGGGGAAACTGTCTTCATTCAAATCAAATCAAATGTATTTATAAAGCCCTTCTTACATCAGCTGATATCTCAAAGTGCTGTACAGAAACCCAGCCCAGTCCTCTTCTGGCTGTGCCGGGTGGAGATTATAACAGAACATGGCCAAGATGTTCAAATGTTCATAAATTCCAACATGGTCAAATAATAATAATCACAGTAGTTGTCGAGGGTGCAGCAAGTCAGCACCTCAGGAGTAAATGTCAGTTGGCTTTTCATAGCCGATCATTCATAGTATCTCTACTGCTCCTGTTGTCTCTAGAGAGTTGAAAACAGCAGGTCTGGGACAGGTAGCATGTCTGGTGAACAGGTCAGGGTTCCATAGCCGCAGGCAGAGCATTTGAAACTGGAGCAGCAGCACGGCCAGGCGGACTGGGGACAGCAAGGAGTCATCAGGCCAGGTAGTCCTGAGGCATGGTCCTAGGGATCAGGTCCTCCGAGAGAGAGAAAGAAAGAAAGAAAGAAAGAAAGAAAGAGAGAAAGAAAAAGAGAATTAGAGAGAGTATACTTAAATTCACATAGGACACCGGATAAGACAGGAGAAACACTCCAGATATAACAGACTGACCCTAGCCCCTCGACACAAACTACTGCAGCATAAATACTGGAGGCTGAGACAGGAGGGGTCATTAAATTATGGAGATTCGAGTGGGGGGTTATAGGTAGCACACAGGAGGAAATGTTTCTCTGTTAAGATCATTTCCTTTTGAATTTCTAGCCAAAATGTAAAATGTTCCTGTTTTGATTCATTTAATAGAGGGAGTCCCTTCCCTGTTTCACACCTGGTAGTTTGGTGGATGGGACTACCAGTTCTCTGTAACCTAGAGGGCAACCAGTGGGTCCGTCTCCTCTATACCATGTTTCTCGTAAGATGACAATGTCTGTATTTAAGATTTCTTTGGTGAAGTCCAGGTTCCTGCTCTTTAGGCCGAAGGGAGATGACCTCAGGCTTGGGAAATTCCAGGATGAGATAGTGAAGTCTTTGTGTTCCATAAAGTGTCCAATGTTGTTGGTCGTGTGGTTTGGCCTCGAGCCAGTAAGTGTGAGCAGAGCCTGCTGAGCATCTGGTACATGCCATCGGCTTGGGCTAGTGTAAGAGTGGGGGTTGGGCCTGTTTGCCTGCTCAAGGCCTGGGCGTATGTGTTCTCTCTCTCATGTGTGTGTGTGTGTGTGTGTGTGTGTGTGTGTGTGTGTGTGTGTGTGTGTGTGTGTGTGTGTGTGTGTGTGTGTGTGTAAAATGCTCCCAGCAGCATATCCCTCATCCCCTCTCCATGCAGGGCTGTTCAGTAATGACATCCCTCTGATAAATAACACACGAGGCCTGGCCCTTTTACATGTCTGATTATATTACGGTCCCAACTGTCAGAACAGACAGCCTCTCACTCTACACTACTTTATGCTGAGATGGCTCTGGTCTAAAGTAGTTGTCCATATAGGGAATAAGGTTTCCTATGTTTGCGGTGTGGACGGGCCCCTGCTACCCATCTGTCTAAAAGCAGATGACATGGGTCAGAACAGAACAGCGTCTTGTCATCCTGCTCGGCTCTCATTCACATGTCACCCTGAGATGTCTACTACTCAAGGGCAATACGTTAGACGTACTATAGACCAACCTGTACTGTATGTGAGCCTCTTTGTTTTGTCAATGATCACTAGTCTATCACTAGTCTATCAGTAGTATATTCATAGTCTATCAGTAGTATATTCATAGTCTATCAGTAGTATATTCAGTCTATCAGTAGTATATTCATAGTCTATCAGTAGTATATTCATAGTCTATCACTAGTCTATCACTAGTCTATTAATTGCTGAAGTTTGGTAAAAACATAGAGATATAATTTTGCAGTGTGACTCTGGCCTACTGCTACTGCAGCCCAGCCTATTGCTTCACAACCCTATTGATCTGGCCAGTGAAGATAACAGGAGCGTTGATTCATCCCTTCGGTAGCGTGCTAAGTGTCAACCATCAGGCCAAGCTCAGTCTCAACGGTCTTCAATCAAGACAAGGTTTTACAGTGTCTCTCTGAACTAACGGATTCCTGCGTGGAGCTGGTTATTGCATTTCTGATTTGCAAAAAAAAAGTTTCAGGTTTTTTTTTTCAGCTCCAGCATGACAGCTATTTTGGCCAGATGTGTTACTTATCCTACTCACTACATTGTCATGGTATGCAAGTGTCATTGGTGAATCTGTTTTCTCCACTCGAGAGAGGTAAAAGTGTCTCTGGACTCCTGCATGGATCCTGACTCGGAACGCATGACTAATTCTGCAGACGTTTCAAGATTTTTTTGTTACAGCGAAACTGCTAGAAGCTGATGCAATCCTACTATGATCCTCACTGCATTGTCATGTTATACACTTGTCTTTGACAAATCTGCCTTCTTTCCAGTAGGATAAATAGCGCGTCAGGTGTAAAGTGTTTTTTGGGCTGATTCCTGGACACTTTATGCATGCCTAATTCTGCAGGCGTTTCAAGATTATTATTATTTTTTTTTTTCCATGCGTAACAGCTAAACCAACGTATTGAAGAGACATGGGTCTCAATGGCCCTTCCTTGTCTAATTAAAAAAGGTTTAAATCAAATATACAATTATTTTGTTTTCATCCTTACTGCATTGGAATGTTACTGTAGCAGGAGGACTGGGGTCCTTGATGATTCTGTACTCTCCAGTTGAAAGGTAACACGACTGATGTAACAGTCTTGTCTGCACCCACAGTACCGTATGCATGATTCATTCTGCTGACGTGATTTTGCTATTGCAGTTATTTTTTGGCAGTTATTTATTATATATATATTTTTGCACCACACAACTGCCAGAGGCTGATTTATTACTAGTATAATCCTGACTTCAGGTTACTACAACACACTTGTCCTTAAATTATCTGTTTTCTCCCGTCTCCTGTTGTCTCCAAGGTAACATAAAAGACACATTTAGACAGCAGGGCTCAGTGGGCAGAAAGCTAGTTATTTCTCTTGTCTTACTCAAAGCTATTCATTTCTCTTGTCTTACTCAAAGCTATTCATTTCTCTTCTCTTACTCAAAGCTATTCATTTCTCTTGTCTTACTCAAAGCTATTCATTTCTCTTGTCTTACTCAAAGCTATTCATTTCTCTTGTCTTACTCAAAGCTATTCATTTCTCTTGTCTTACTCAAAGCTATTCATTTATCTTGTCTTACTCAAAGCTATTCATTTCTCTTGTCTTACTCAAAGCTAGTCATTTCTCTCGTCTTACTCAAAGCTAGTTATTTCTCGTCTTACTCAAAGCTAGTTATTTCATTCTCACTACAGACGAGTTGATTCGGTCCAAAAGGGAAAACCTGCCTTTGCTAATTAGTTGTTGTGTTGAAGTGAGGAGGAGGCTGAGGGTAGCACATCGTTAATTAACTACTGGTTTCTGGTTGGACTTTCTTTAATTGGACAGAAATCACATGGTATTTCGTTAGTAAATATATGGGGGATCATGGTTTATACAAGGTCATTAGTAATTATATGGAGGTATCATGGTCATTAGTAATTATATGGAGGTATCATGGTTGATACAAGGTCATTAGTAATTATATGGCTGTATCATGGTCATTAGTAATTATATGGAGGTATCATGGTTGATACAAGGTCATTAGTAATTATATGGCTGTATCATGGTTGATACAAGGTCATTAGTAATTACATGGCGGTATCATGGTCATTAGTAATTATATTGCTGTATCATGGTTGATACAAGGTCATTAGTAATTATATGGAGGTATCATGGTTGATACAAGGTCATTAGTAATTATATGGAGGTATCATGGCTGATACAAGGTCATTAGTAATTATATGGAGGTATCATGGTTTATACAAGGTCATTAGTAATTATATGGAGGTATCATGGTCATTAGTAATTATATGGAGGTATCATGGTTGATACAAGGTCATTAGTAATTATATGGAGGTATCATGGTTGATACAAGGTCATTAGTAATTATATGGAGGTATCATGGCTGATACAAGGTCATTAGTAATTATATGGAGGTATCATGGTTTATACAAGGTCATTAGTAATTATATGGAGGTATCATGGTCATTAGTAATTATATGGAGGTATCATGGTTGATACAAGGTCATTAGTAATTATATGGAGGTATCATGGTTGATACAAGGTCATTAGTAATTATATGGAGGTATCATGGTCATTAGTAATTATATGGAGGTATCATGGTTGATACAAGGTCATTAGTAATTATATGGAGGTATCATGGTTGATACAAGGTCATTAGTAATTATATGGAGGTATCATGGTTGATACAAAGTCATTAGTAATTATATGGCTGTATCATGGTTGATACAAGGTCATTAGTAATTATATGGAGGTATCATGGTTATTAGTAATTATATGGAGGTATCATGGTTGATACAAGGTCATTAGTAATTATATGGAGGTATCATGGTTATTAGTAATTATATGGAGGTATCATGGTTGATACAAGGTCATTAGTAATTATATGGCTGTATCATGGTTGATACAAGGTCATTAGTAATTATATGGAGGTATCATGGTTGATACAAGGTCATTAGTAATTATATGGAGGTATCATGGTTGATACAAGGTCATTAGTATTTATATGGAGGTATCATGGTTGATACAAGGTCATTAGTAATTATATTGCTGTATCATGGTTGATACAAGGTCATTAGTAATTATATTGCTGTATCATGGTTGATACAAGGTCATTAGTAATTATATGGAGGTATCATGGTTGATACAAGGTCATTAGTAATTATATGGAGGTATCATGGTTGATACAAGGTCATTAGTATTTATATGGAGGTATCATGGTTGATACAAGGTCATTAGTAATTATATTGCTGTATCATGGTTGATACAAGGTCATTAGTAATTATATTGCTGTATCATGGTTGATACAAGGTCATTAGCAATTATATGGAGGTATCATGGTTGATACAAGGTCATTAGTATTTATATGGAGGTATCATGGTTGATACAAGGTCATTAGTAATTATATTGCTGTATCATGGTTGATACAAGGTCATTAGCAATTATATGGAGGTATCATGGTTGATACAAGGTCATTAGTATTTATATGGAGGTATCATGGTTGATACAAAGTCATTAGTAATTATATTGCTGTATCATGGTTGATACAAGGTCATTAGCAATTATATGGAGGTATCATGGTTGATACAAGGTCATTAGTATTTATATGGAGGTATCATGGTTGATACAAGGTCATTAGTAATTATATGGGGTATCATGGTTGATACAAGGTCATTAGTAATTATATGGAGGTATCATGGTTGATACAAGGTCATTAGTAATTATATGGAGGTATCATGGTTGATACAAGGTCATTAGTAATTATATGGAGGTATCATGGTTATTAGTAATTATATGGAGGTATCATGGTTGATACAAGGTCATTAGTAATTATATGGAGGTATCATGGTTGATACAAGGTCATTAGTAATTATATGGAGGTATCATGGTTGATACAAGGTCATTAGTAATTATATGGGGTATCATGGTTGATACAAGGTCATTAGTAATTATATGGAGGTATCATGGTCATTAGTAATTATATGGAGGTATCATGGTCATTAGTAATTATATGGAGGTATCATGGTTGATACAAGGTCATTAGTAATTATATGGAGGTATCATGGTTGATACATGGTCATTAGTAATTATATGGAGGTATCATGGTTGATACAAGGTCATTAGTAATTATATGGGGTATCATGGTTGATACATGGTCATTAGTAATTATATGGAGGTATCATGGTTGATACAAGGTCATTAGTAATTATATGGAGGTATCATGGTTGATACAAGGTCATTAGTAATTATATGGGGTATCATGGTTGATACAAGGTCATTAGTAATTATATGGAGGTATCATGGTCATTAGTAATTATATGGAGGTATCATGGTCATTAGTAATTATATGGAGGTATCATGGTTGATACAAGGTCATTAGTAATTATATGGAGGTATCATGGTTGATACAAGGGCATTAGTAATTATATGGAGGTATCATGGTTGATACATGGTCATTAGTAATTATATGGAGGTATCATGGTCATTAGTAATTATATGGAGGTATCATGGTTGATACAAGGTCATTAGTAATTATATGGCTGTATCATGGTCATTAGTAATTATATGGAGGTATCATGGTCATTAGTAATTATATGGAGGTATCATGGTTATTAGTAATTATATGGAGGTATCATGGTTGATACAAGGTCATTAGTAATTATATGGAGGTATCATGGTTGATACAAGGTCATTAGTAATTATATGGAGGTATCATGGTTGATACATGGTCATTAGTAATTATATGGAGGTATCATGGTTTATACAAGGTCATTAGTAATTATATGGAGGTATCATGGTCATTAGTAATTATATGGAGGTATCATGGTCATTAGTAATTATATGGAGGTATCATGGTCATTAGTAATTATATGGAGGTATCATGGTTGATACAAGGTCATTAGTAATTATATGGAGGTATCATGGTTGATACATGGTCATTAGTAATTATATGGAGGTATCATGGTTTATACAAGGTCATTAGTAATTATATGGAGGTATCATGGTCATTAGTAATTATATGGAGGTATCATGGTTGATACAAGGTCATTAGTAATTATATGGCTGTATCATGGTCATTAGTAATTATATGGAGGTATCATGGTTGATACAAGGTCATTAGTAATTATATGGCTGTATCATGGTTGATACAAGGTCATTAGTAATTACATGGCGGTATCATGGTCATTAGTAATTATATTGCTGTATCATGGTTGATACAAGGTCATTAGTAATTATATGGAGGTATCATGGTTGATACAAGGTCATTAGTAATTATATGGAGGTATCATGGCTGATACAAGGTCATTAGTAATTATATGGAGGTATCATGGTTTATACAAGGTCATTAGTAATTATATGGAGGTATCATGGTCATTAGTAATTATATGGAGGTATCATGGTTGATACAAGGTCATTAGTAATTATATGGAGGTATCATGGTTGATACAAGGTCATTAGTAATTATATGGAGGTATCATGGCTGATACAAGGTCATTAGTAATTATATGGAGGTATCATGGTTTATACAAGGTCATTAGTAATTATATGGAGGTATCATGGTCATTAGTAATTATATGGAGGTATCATGGTTGATACAAGGTCATTAGTAATTATATGGAGGTATCATGGTTGATACAAGGTCATTAGTAATTATATGGAGGTATCATGGTCATTAGTAATTATATGGAGGTATCATGGTTGATACAAGGTCATTAGTAATTATATGGAGGTATCATGGTCATTAGTAATTATATGGAGGTATCATGGTCATTAGTAATTATATGGAGGTATCATGGTTGATACAAGGTCATTAGTAATTATATGGAGGTATCATGGTTGATACATGGTCATTAGTAATTATATGGAGGTATCATGGTTGATACAAGGTCATTAGTAATTATATGGGGTATCATGGTTGATACATGGTCATTAGTAATTATATGGAGGTATCATGGTTGATACAAGGTCATTAGTAATTATATGGAGGTATCATGGTTGATACAAGGTCATTAGTAATTATATGGGGTATCATGGTTGATACAAGGTCATTAGTAATTATATGGAGGTATCATGGTCATTAGTAATTATATGGAGGTATCATGGTCATTAGTAATTATATGGAGGTATCATGGTTGATACAAGGTCATTAGTAATTATATGGAGGTATCATGGTTGATACAAGGGCATTAGTAATTATATGGAGGTATCATGGTTGATACATGGTCATTAGTAATTATATGGAGGTATCATGGTCATTAGTAATTATATGGAGGTATCATGGTTGATACAAGGTCATTAGTAATTATATGGCTGTATCATGGTCATTAGTAATTATATGGAGGTATCATGGTCATTAGTAATTATATGGAGGTATCATGGTTATTAGTAATTATATGGAGGTATCATGGTTGATACAAGGTCATTAGTAATTATATGGAGGTATCATGGTTGATACAAGGTCATTAGTAATTATATGGAGGTATCATGGTTGATACATGGTCATTAGTAATTATATGGAGGTATCATGGTTTATACAAGGTCATTAGTAATTATATGGAGGTATCATGGTCATTAGTAATTATATGGAGGTATCATGGTCATTAGTAATTATATGGAGGTATCATGGTCATTAGTAATTATATGGAGGTATCATGGTTGATACAAGGTCATTAGTAATTATATGGAGGTATCATGGTTGATACATGGTCATTAGTAATTATATGGAGGTATCATGGTTTATACAAGGTCATTAGTAATTATATGGAGGTATCATGGTCATTAGTAATTATATGGAGGTATCATGGTTGATACAAGGTCATTAGTAATTATATGGCTGTATCATGGTCATTAGTAATTATATGGAGGTATCATGGTTGATACAAGGTCATTAGTAATTATATGGCTGTATCATGGTTGATACAAGGTCATTAGTAATTACATGGCGGTATCATGGTCATTAGTAATTATATTGCTGTATCATGGTTGATACAAGGTCATTAGTAATTATATGGAGGTATCATGGTTGATACAAGGTCATTAGTAATTATATGGAGGTATCATGGCTGATACAAGGTCATTAGTAATTATATGGAGGTATCATGGTTTATACAAGGTCATTAGTAATTATATGGAGGTATCATGGTCATTAGTAATTATATGGAGGTATCATGGTTGATACAAGGTCATTAGTAATTATATGGAGGTATCATGGTTGATACAAGGTCATTAGTAATTATATGGAGGTATCATGGCTGATACAAGGTCATTAGTAATTATATGGAGGTATCATGGTTTATACAAGGTCATTAGTAATTATATGGAGGTATCATGGTCATTAGTAATTATATGGAGGTATCATGGTTGATACAAGGTCATTAGTAATTATATGGAGGTATCATGGTTGATACAAGGTCATTAGTAATTATATGGAGGTATCATGGTCATTAGTAATTATATGGAGGTATCATGGTTGATACAAGGTCATTAGTAATTATATGGAGGTATCATGGTTGATACAAGGTCATTAGTAATTATATGGAGGTATCATGGTTGATACAAAGTCATTAGTAATTATATGGCTGTATCATGGTTGATACAAGGTCATTAGTAATTATATGGAGGTATCATGGTTATTAGTAATTATATGGAGG
Organism: Oncorhynchus mykiss; assembly: GCF_057628025.1. NCBI lineage: Eukaryota > Metazoa > Chordata > Actinopteri > Salmoniformes > Salmonidae > Oncorhynchus > Oncorhynchus mykiss. The sequence continues at coordinate 77,542,702 of NC_143030.1, read as the reverse complement.
TATCATGGTTGATACAAGGTCATTAGTAATTATATGGAGGTATCATGGTTATTAGTAATTATATGGAGGTATCATGGTTGATACAAGGTCATTAGTAATTATATGGCTGTATCATGGTTGATACAAGGTCATTAGTAATTATATGGAGGTATCATGGTTGATACAAGGTCATTAGTAATTATATGGAGGTATCATGGTTGATACAAGGTCATTAGTATTTATATGGAGGTATCATGGTTGATACAAGGTCATTAGTAATTATATTGCTGTATCATGGTTGATACAAGGTCATTAGTAATTATATTGCTGTATCATGGTTGATACAAGGTCATTAGTAATTATATGGAGGTATCATGGTTGATACAAGGTCATTAGTAATTATATGGAGGTATCATGGTTGATACAAGGTCATTAGTATTTATATGGAGGTATCATGGTTGATACAAGGTCATTAGTAATTATATTGCTGTATCATGGTTGATACAAGGTCATTAGTAATTATATTGCTGTATCATGGTTGATACAAGGTCATTAGCAATTATATGGAGGTATCATGGTTGATACAAGGTCATTAGTATTTATATGGAGGTATCATGGTTGATACAAGGTCATTAGTAATTATATTGCTGTATCATGGTTGATACAAGGTCATTAGCAATTATATGGAGGTATCATGGTTGATACAAGGTCATTAGTATTTATATGGAGGTATCATGGTTGATACAAAGTCATTAGTAATTATATTGCTGTATCATGGTTGATACAAGGTCATTAGCAATTATATGGAGGTATCATGGTTGATACAAGGTCATTAGTATTTATATGGAGGTATCATGGTTGATACAAGGTCATTAGTAATTATATGGGGTATCATGGTTGATACAAGGTCATTAGTAATTATATGGAGGTATCATGGTTGATACAAGGTCATTAGTAATTATATGGAGGTATCATGGTTGATACAAGGTCATTAGTAATTATATGGAGGTATCATGGTTATTAGTAATTATATGGAGGTATCATGGTTGATACAAGGTCATTAGTAATTATATGGAGGTATCATGGTTGATACAAGGTCATTAGTAATTATATGGAGGTATCATGGTTGATACAAGGTCATTAGTAATTATATGGGGTATCATGGTTGATACAAGGTCATTAGTAATTATATGGAGGTATCATGGTCATTAGTAATTATATGGAGGTATCATGGTCATTAGTAATTATATGGAGGTATCATGGTTGATACAAGGTCATTAGTAATTATATGGAGGTATCATGGTTGATACATGGTCATTAGTAATTATATGGAGGTATCATGGTTGATACAAGGTCATTAGTAATTATATGGGGTATCATGGTTGATACATGGTCATTAGTAATTATATGGAGGTATCATGGTTGATACAAGGTCATTAGTAATTATATGGAGGTATCATGGTTGATACAAGGTCATTAGTAATTATATGGGGTATCATGGTTGATACAAGGTCATTAGTAATTATATGGAGGTATCATGGTCATTAGTAATTATATGGAGGTATCATGGTCATTAGTAATTATATGGAGGTATCATGGTTGATACAAGGTCATTAGTAATTATATGGAGGTATCATGGTTGATACAAGGGCATTAGTAATTATATGGAGGTATCATGGTTGATACATGGTCATTAGTAATTATATGGAGGTATCATGGTCATTAGTAATTATATGGAGGTATCATGGTTGATACAAGGTCATTAGTAATTATATGGCTGTATCATGGTCATTAGTAATTATATGGAGGTATCATGGTCATTAGTAATTATATGGAGGTATCATGGTTATTAGTAATTATATGGAGGTATCATGGTTGATACAAGGTCATTAGTAATTATATGGAGGTATCATGGTTGATACAAGGTCATTAGTAATTATATGGAGGTATCATGGTTGATACATGGTCATTAGTAATTATATGGAGGTATCATGGTTTATACAAGGTCATTAGTAATTATATGGAGGTATCATGGTCATTAGTAATTATATGGAGGTATCATGGTCATTAGTAATTATATGGAGGTATCATGGTCATTAGTAATTATATGGAGGTATCATGGTTGATACAAGGTCATTAGTAATTATATGGAGGTATCATGGTTGATACATGGTCATTAGTAATTATATGGAGGTATCATGGTTTATACAAGGTCATTAGTAATTATATGGAGGTATCATGGTCATTAGTAATTATATGGAGGTATCATGGTCATTAGTAATTATATGGAGGTATCATGGTTGATACAAGGTCATTAGTAATTATATGGAGGTATCATGGTTGATACAAGGTCATTAGTAATTATATGGAGGTATCATGGTTGATACAAGGTCATTAGTAATTATATGGAGGTATCATGGTTGATACAAGGTCATTAGTAATTATATGGAGGTATCATGGTTGATACATGGTCATTAGTAATTATATGGAGGTATCATGGTTTATACAAGGTCATTAGTAATTATATGGAGGTATCATGGTCATTAGTAATTATATGGAGGTATCATGGTCATTAGTAATTATATGGAGGTATCATGGTCATTAGTAATTATATGGAGGTATCATGGTTGATACAAGGTCATTAGTAATTATATGGAGGTATCATGGTTGATACAAGGTCATTAGTAATTATATGGAGGTATCATGGTTGATACAAGGTCATTAGTAATTATATGGAGGTATCATGGTTGATACAAGGTCATTAGTAATTATATGGAGGTATCATGGTCATTAGTAATTATATGGAGGTATCATGGTCATTAGTAATTATATGGAGGTATCATGGTCATTAGTAATTATATGGAGGATTCATGGTTGATTAGAGTTGAGTTAGCAGCAGACAGACAGACTGGTGGAGAGTTGAGTTAGCAGCAGACAGACAGACAGACTGGTGGAGAGTTGAGTTAGCAGGAGACAGACAGACTGGTGGAGAGTTGAGTTAGCAGCAGACAGACAGACTGGTGGAGAGTTGAGTTAGCAGCAGACAGACAGACTGGTGGAGAGTTGAGTTAGCAGCAGACAGACAGACTGGTGGAGAGTTCAGTTAGCAACAGACCGGTGGACTGGTGGAGAGTTGAGTTAGCAACAGACGGACAGACGGACAGACGGACAGACGGACAGACGGACAGACGGACTGGTGGAGAGTTGAATTAGCAGCAGACAGACAGACTGGTGGAGAGTTGAATTAGCAGCAGACAGACAGACTGGTGGAGAGTTGAGTTAGCAGCAGACAGACAGACTGGTGGAGAGTTGAGTTAGCAGCAGACAGACAGACAGGTGGAGAGTTGAGTTAGCAGCAGACAGACAGGTGGAGAGTTGAGTTAGCAGCAGACAGGTGGAGAGTTGAGTTAGCAGCAGACAGACAGGTGGAGAGTTGAGTTAGCAGCAGACAGACAGACAGGTGGAGAGTTGAGTTAGCAGACAGACAGACAGGTGGAGAGTTGAGTTAGCAGCAGACAGACAGACAGGTGGAGAGTTGAGTTAGCAGCAGACAGGTGGAGAGTTGAGTTAGCAGCAGACAGACAGACTGGTGGAGAGTTGAGTTAGCAGCAGACAGACAGACTGGTGGAGAGTCGAGTTAGCAGCAGACAGACAGACAGACTGGTGGAGAGTCGAGTTAGCAGCAGACAGACATTGAACCCTGATACTCTGGACACGGACACCCCCTTCCCCAAGAACCCTGACACGGACACCCTCTTCCCCAAGAATCCTGATACTCTGACACGGACACCCTCTTCCCCAAGAACCCTGATACTCTGACACGGACACCCCCTTCCCCAAGAACCCTGACACGGACACCCTCTTCCCCAAGAACCCTGATACTCTGACACGGACACCCTCTTCCCCAAGAACCCTGATACTCTGACACGGACACCCTCTTCCCCAAGAACCCTGATACTCTGACACGGACACCCTCTTCCCCAAGAACCCTGATACTCTGACACGGACACCCTCTTCCCCAAGAACCCTGACATGGACACCCTCTTCCCCAAGAACCCTGATACTCTGACACGGTCAGCTTTAGAGGTGAGTGATTCCTCATAAAACCAGGACAAACAAAGAAATAAAATTATCCATAGAATGGGCCTTAAGATTAAGTCTTGTTGACCTATATTTGACATTTGTATCTAAAAGCATAATTTAGAAATAATTAATCAAAGTTTGCATACAGTGCATTCAGAAAGTTTTCAGACCCCTTGACTTTTGCCACACGTTGTTACGTTACAGCCGTATTAAAAAATGTAAGAAATGTGTTTTTCCCTTATGAATCTACACACAATAGCCCATAAAGACAAAGCAAATGCAGGTTTTAGAATTTTTTGCAAATCTATTACAAATTAAAAGCATACATAAGTATTCGGAACCTTTGCTATGACACTCAAAATTGAGCTCAGGTGTATCCTGTTTCCATTGATCATCCTTGAGAGGATTCTACAACTTGGTTGGAGTCCACCTGTGGTAAATTCAATTGAATGGACATGATTTGGAAAGGCACACACCTGTCTATATAAGGTACCACACTTGACAATGCATGTCAGAGCAAAAACAAAGCCATGAGGGCGAAGGAATTGTCTGTAGAGCTCCAAAACAGGATTGTGTTGATGCACAGATCTGGGGAAGGGTACCAAAAAAATTCTGCAGCATTGAAGGTCCTCAAGAACACAGTGGCCTCCATCATTCTTAATTGGAATTAGTTTGGAACCACCAAGACTCTTCTTAGAGCTAGCCACCCAGCCAAACTGAACAATTGGGGGAGAAGGGCGGTGACCAAGAATCCGATGGTCACTCTGACAGAGCGCCAGAGATCCTCTGTAGAGATGGGAGAACCTTCCAGAAGGACAACCATCTCTGCAGCTCTCCATCAATCAGACCTTTATGATAGAGTGGCCAGACGGAAGACACTCCTCAGTAGAACGTCTGGAGGAAACCCGGCACCATCCCTACGGTGAAGCATGGTGGTGGTGGCAGCATCATGTCTGGAGGAAACCCGGCACCATCCCTACGGTGAAGCATGGTGGACAGTCTCTGAATGTCCTTGAATGGCCCAGTCAGAGCCTGGACTTGAACCCGATCTTATCTCTTTTGTAAATGTTTCAATATATTGTTGTCAAAATATTTTTTAACATAATATACGCCAGAGTGGGATCGCTGAAATGAAATAATAATTTTATCAAATCATTGTTGGATAAAAAAAAAAGTTTGCTAAAATGTATATTTTTTATTTTACCTTTATTTAACTAGGCAAGTCAGTTAAGAACACATTCTTGTTTTCAATGATGTCCTAGGAACAGTGGGTTAACGGCCTGGTTCAGGGGCAGAACGACAGATTTGTACCTTGTCAGCTCAGGGGTTTGAACTTGCAACCTTCCGGTTACTAGTCCAACGCTCTAACCACTAGGCTACCCTGTATATTAAATTATTATTAACTGAACTCCATGGGTCTACCGGTGTACCGCCATATCGATGACCAGAACAAACCCATGGTGAATGCTGTGACAGATCTGGGCTGTCACCACGTGTACCCGCCCACGCGGATAAAATGGCTGCATTGCTACAATACAAGACTAAAAGTCTCTCGACTCTGAGGAAAGTGCCTAACCTACTGAAATGTTCTGTAATAAAGAATACATGATGACAAATACTATTCTATTTTTTTCTTTCTTCCTCCGCTATAATTTTCTCCATTTCCATCTAAACACTATGAAAATGATGCAATACTAAGACAAAGTGTAATGTGTTAGTTCTGAGAGACAAAATACTCAAACATTTTCTGTGGTGCAACTACCAACATGCTGCCATGACAGCGCAGTATGAATCTCATTTTAATCCTCCTCCCTGATGCCAATGTAGCCTATAGATCTCTAGCTCACCGAAGGAGACTGGGGGTCCACGGTCCTATTCGTAGATCACTGATTTTCCCTTTATAGAGCATTACTTTTGACCAGAGCCCTACGGGTCCATAGGGCTCTGGTCAAAAAATTGTGCAATATATAGGAACTAGGGTGCTATTTTGGGATGAACACTACATTGCTTCTGTTTCAGCAGTAATGCACCACTCGAGTCTACTCTGCAGGCAACTTGACAAATGAGTAGCAAAGGGATAGGAGCAGAGAAGAGGCGAGAGCAGGGGGAGAGGAGAGAATAGAGCAGGGGGAGAGGAGAGGGTAGAGCAGGGGGAGAGAATAGAGCAGGGGGAGAGGAGAGGGTAGAGCAGGGGAGAGGAGAGAATAGAGCAGGGGAGAGGAGAGAATAGAGCAGGGAAGAGGAGAGAATAGAGCAGGGGAGGGGAGAGAATAGAGCAGAAGAGGGGAGAGGATAGAGCAGGGGAGAGGAGAGAATAGAGCAGGAGAGAGGAGAGAATAGAGCAGGAGAGAGGAGAGAATAGAGCAGGAGAGAGGAGAGAATAGAGCAGGAGAGAGGAGAGAATAGAGCAGGAGAGAGGAGAGAATAGAGCAGGAGAGAGGAGAGGGTAGAGGAGGGGAGAGGATAGAGCAGGGGAGAGGAGAGAATAGAGCAGGAGATAGGAGAGAATAGAGCAGGAGAGAGGAGAGAATAGAGCAGGAGAGAGGAGAGAATAGAGGAGGGGATAGAATAGAGCAGGGAAGAGGAGAGAATAGAGCAGGAGAGAGGAGAGAATAGAGCAGGAGAGAGGAGAGGGTAGAGGAGGGGAGAGGATAGAGCAGGGGAGAGGATAGAGCAGGGGAGAGGAGAGGGTAGAGGAGGAGAGGGTAGAGAAATGGGAGGGAGAGGGTAGAGCAATGTGAGGGAGAGGATAGAGCAGAGGCTAGAGCAGTGGGAGAGGAGAGAATAGAGCAGGGGAGAGGAGAGGGTAGAGCAATGGGAGGGAGAGGATAGAGCAGGTGAGAGGAGAGAATAGAGCAGGTGAGAGGAGAGAATAGAGCAGGGGAGAGGAGAGGGTAGAGCAGGTGAGAGGAGAGAATAGAGCAGGGGAGAGGAGAGGGTAGAGGAGGGGAGAGGAGAGGGTAGAGGAGAGGGTAGAGCAATGGGAGGGAGAGGATAGAGCAGGGGAGAGGAGAGGGTAGAGCAATGGGAGGGAGAGGATAGAGCAGGGGAGAGGAGAGGATAGAGCAGGTGAGAGGAGAGAATAGAGCAGGGGAGAGGAGAGGGTAGAGGAGGGGAGAGGAGAGGGTAGAGGAGAGGAGAGGGTAGAGCAATGGGAGGGAGAGGATAGAGCAGGGGAGAGGAGAGGATAGAGCAGGGGAGAGGAGAAGGTAGAGGAGGTGAGAGGATAGAGCAGGGGAGAGGAGAGAATAGAGCAGAGGAGAGGGTAGAGGAGGAGAGGGTAGAGCAATGGGAGGGAGAGGATAGAGCAGGGGAGGGGGTAGAGGGGGGGAGAGGAGAGGGTAGAGGGGGGGGGAGGGTAGAGGGGGGGAGAGGAGAGGGTAGAGCAATGGGAGGGAGAGGATAGAGCAGGGGAGGGGGTAGAGGGGGGGAGAGGAGAGGGTAGAGGGGGGAGAGGAGAGGGTAGAGCAGAGGCTAGAGCAATGGGAGGGAGAGGATAGAGCAGAGGCTAGAGCAATGGGAGGGAGAGGATAGAGGAGGGGAGAGGAGAGAATAGAGCAGGGGAGAGGAGAGGGGAGAGGAATGGGAGGGAGAGGATAGAGCAGGTGAGAGGAGAGAATAGAGCAGGGGAGAGGAGAGGGGAGAGGAGAGGGTAGAGGAGAGGGTAGAGGAATGGGAGGGAGAGGATAGAGCAGTGGGAGAGGAGAGGGTAGAGCAGGGGAGAGGAGATGGTAGAGGAGGGGAGAGGAGAGGGTAGAGGAGGGTAGAGGAGAGGGTAGAGGAGGGGAGAGGATAGAGCAGGGGAGAGGAGAGGGTAGAGAGGAGAGGGTAGAGCAATGGGAGAGGAGAGGGTAGAGCAGGGGAGGGGAGAGGGTAGAGGAGGGGAGAGTAGGTAGAGCAATGGGAGGGAGAGAATAGAGCAGGGGAGAGGAGAGGGTAGAGCAATGGGAGGGAGAGGATAGAGCAATGGGAGGGAGAGGAGAGGATAGAGGAGGGGAGGGGGTAGAGGGGGGAGAGGAGAGGGTAGAGGGGGGGAGAGGAGAGGGTAGAGCAATGGGAGGGAGAGGATAGAGCAGGGGAGGGGGTAGAGGGGGGGAGAGGAGAGGGTAGAGGGGGGAGAGGAGAGGGTAGAGCAGAGGCTAGAGCAATGGGAGGGAGAGAATAGAGCAGGGGAGAGGAGAGGGGAGAGGAATGGGAGGGAGAGGATAGAGCAGGTGAGAGTAGAGAATAGAGCAGGGGAGAGGAGAGGGGAGAGGAGAGGGTAGAGGAGAGGGTAGAGGAATGGGAGGGAGAGGATAGAGCAGTGGGAGAGGAGAGGGTAGAGCAGGGGAGAGGAGATGGTAGAGGAGGGGAGAGGAGAGGGTAGAGGAGGGGAGAGGAGAGGGTAGAGGAGGGGAGAGGAGAGGGTAGAGGAGGGGAGAGGAGAGGGTAGAGGAGGGTAGAGGATAGAGGAGGGGAGAGGATAGAGCAGGGGAGAGGAGAAGGTAGAGGAGGGGAGAGGATAGAGCAGGGGAGAGGAGAGAATAGAGCAGAGGAGAGGGTAGAGGAGGAGAGGGTAGAGCAATGGGAGGGAGAGGATAGAGCAGGGGAGGGGGTAGAGGGGGGAGAGGAGAGGGTAGAGCAGGGGAGAGGAGAAGGTAGAGGAGGGGAGAGGATAGAGCAGGGGAGAGGAGAGAATAGAGCAGAGGAGAGGGTAGAGGAGGAGAGGGTAGAGCAATGGGAGGGAGAGGATAGAGCAGGGGAGGGGGTAGAGGGGGGGAGAGGAGAGGGTAGAGGGGGGGAGAGGAGAGGGTAGAGGGGGGGAGAGGAGAGGGTAGAGCAAAGGGAGGGAGAGGATAGAGCAGGGGAGGGGGTAGAGGGGGGGAGAGGAGAGGGTAGAGGGGGGAGAGGAGAGTGTAGAGCAGAGGCTAGAGCAATGGGAGGGAGAGGATAGAGCAGAGGCTAGAGCAATGGGAGGGAGAGGATAGAGGAGGGGAGAGGAGAGAATAGAGCAGGGGAGAGGAGAGGGGAGAGGAATGGGAGGGAGAGGATAGAGCAGGTGAGAGGAGAGAATAGAGCAGGGGAGAGGAGAGGGGAGAGGAGAGGGTAGAGGAGAGGGTAGAGGAATGGGAGGGAGAGGAGAGAGCAGTGGGAGAGGAGAGGGTAGAGCAGGGGAGAGGAGATGGTAGAGGAGGGGAGAGGAGAGGGTAGAGGAGGGGAGAGGAGAGGGTAGAGGAGGGTAGAGGAGAGGGTAGAGGAGGGGAGAGGATAGAGCAGGGGAGAGGAGAGGGTAGAGAGGAGAGGGTAGAGCAATGGGAGAGGAGAGGGTAGAGCAATGGGAGGGAGAGAATAGAGCAGGGGAGAGGAGAGGGTAGAGCAATGGGAGGGAGAGGATAGAGCAATGGGAGGGAGAGGAGAGGATAGAGGAGGGGGTAGAGGAGAGGGTAGAGGAGGGGGTAGAGCAGGGGGAGAGGAGAGGGTAGAGGAGGGGGAGAGGGAGAGGAGAGGGTAGAGCAGGGGGAGGGGAGTGCTTGCACTATACCACTGTCAAATCAAATCAAATCAAATCAAATCAAATTTTATTTGTCACATACACATGGTTAGCAGATGTTAATGCGAGTGTAGCGAAATGCTTGTGCTTCTAGTTCCGACAATGCAGTAATAACAAGTAATCTAACTAACTATCTAACTGTCACATACCGCATTAGAACACCCAACCCAACTAATGTGTGATGTCCCCACTTACATTTTTATTTATTTCACCTTTATTTAACCAGGTAGGCCAGTTGAGAACAAGTTCTCATTTACAACTGCGACCGGGCCAAGATAAAGCAAAGCAGTGTGACACAAACAACAACAGAGTTAAACATGGAATAAACAAAAGTACAGTCAATAACAATAGAAAAGTCTATATACAGTGTGTGCAAATGAGGTAAGATTAGGGAGGTAAGGCAATAAATATGCTGTAGTGGCAAAGTAATTACAATTTAGCAAATTAACACTGAAGTGATAGATGTGCAGAAGATGAATGTGCAAGTAGAGATACTGGGGTGCAAAGAAGCAAAAAAAATAATAATATGGGGATGAGGTAGTTGGGTGGGCTATTTACAGATAGGCTATGTACAGGTGCAATGATCTGGGAGCTGCTCTGACAGCTGATGCTTAAAGTTAGTGAGGGAGATGAGTCTCCAGCTTCAACAATTTTTGCAATTCGTTCCAGTCAGTGGCAGCAAGAATTGAAAGGAAAAGGAGGAATTGGCTTTGGGGGTGGACCAGTGAAATATACCTGCTGGAGCATGCTACGGGTGGGTGCTGCTATGGTGACCAGTGAGCTGAGATAAGGCGGTGCTTTACCTAGCAAAAACGTATAGATGACCTGGAGCCAGTGGGTCTGGCGACGAATATAAAGCGAGGGCCAGCCAACGAGAGCATACAGGTCGCAGTGGTGGGTGGTAAACGGGGCTTTGGTGACAAAACGGATGGCACTGTGATAGACTACATCCAATTTGCTGAGTTGAGTGTTGAGGCCATTTTGTAAATGACATCGCCGACGTCAAGGATCGGTAGGATAGTCAGTTTTACGAGGGTATGTTTGGCAGCACGAGTGAAGGATGCTTTGTTGCGAAATAGGAAGCCGATTCTAGATTTCATTTTGGATTGGAGATGCTTAATGTGATGCCTAGGTATTTGTAATTGTCCACATATTCTAAGTCAGAACCGTCCAGAGTAGTGATGCTGGATGGATGGGTGGGCAGGTGTGGGCAGCCATCGGTTGAAGAGCATGCATTTAGTTTTACTTGCATTTAAGAGCAGTTGAAGGCCACGGAAGGAGTGTTGTATGGCATTGAAGCTCGTTTGGAGGTTAGTTAACACAGTGTCCAAAGGGCCAGAAGTATGCAGAATGGTGTCGTCTGCGTAGAGGTGGATCAGAGAATCACCAGCAGCAAGAGCGACGTCATTGATATATACAGAGGAAAGAGTCGGCCCGAGAATTGAACCCTGTGGCACCCTTATAGAGACAGCCAGAGGTCCGGACAAGAGGCCCTCCGATTTGACACACTGAACTCTATCTGAGAAGTAGTTGGTGAATCAGGCGAGGCAGTCATTTGAGAACCAAGGCTGTTGAGTCTGCCGATAAGAATGTGGTGATTGACAGAGTCTGAAGCCTTGGCCAGGTTGATGAATACGGCTGCACAATATTGTTTCTTATCGATGGTGGTTAAGATATTGTTTAGGAGCTTGAGCGTGACTGAGGTGCACCCATGACAAGCTCTGAAGCCAGATTGCATAGCGGAGAAGGTACGGTGGGATTCGAAATGGTCGGTGATCTGTTTGTTAACTTGGCTTTTGAAGACCTTAGAAAAGGCAGGGTAGGATAGATATAGGTCTGTAACAGTTTGGGTCTAGAGTGTCTCCCCCTTTGAAGAGGGGGATGACTGCGGCAGATTTCCAATCTTTGGGGATCTCAGACGATATGAAAGAGAAGTTGAACAGGCTAGTAATAGGGGTTGCAACAATATCGGCAGATCATTTTAGAAAGAGAGAGGGTCCAGATTGTCTAGCCCAGCTGATTTGTAGGGGTCCAGATTGTGCAGCTCTTTCAGAACATCAGCTATCTGGATTTGGGTGAAGGAGAAATGGAGGAGGCTTTGGAAAGTTGCTGTGGGGGGTGCAGGGCTGTTGACCGGGGTAAGGGTAGCCAGGTGGAAAGCATGGCCAGCCGTAGAAAAATGCTTATTGAAATTCACAAATATCGTGGATTTATCGGTGGTGACAGGGTTTCCTAGCCTCTGTGCAAGGGGCAGCTGGGAGGAGGTGCTCTTATTCTCCATGGACGGATTTGGGGTTGTACCTGGTAGGTTCATTGATAATTTGTGTGAGATTGAGGGCATCTAGCTTAGATTGTAGGACGGCCGAGGTGTTAAGCTTGTCCTAGTTTTGGTCACCTAACAGTATGAGCTCTGAAGATAGATGGGAGGCAATCAATTCCCAGATGGTGTCCAGGGCACAGCTGGGGGCTGAGGGGGTCTATAACAAGCGGCAACGGTGAGAGACGAGTTTCTGGAAAGGTGGATTTTTAGAAGTAGAAGCTCGAATTGTTTGGGCACAGACCTGGATAGTATGACAGAACTCTGCAGGCTAACTCCACCCCCTTTGACAGTTCTGTCTTGTCGGAAAATGTTATAGTTAGGGATGGAGATTTCAGGCTTTTTGGTGGCCATCCTAAGCCAGGATTCAGACATGGCTAGGACTTCCAGGTTGGCAGAGTGTGCTAAAGCAGTGAACAATACAAAAACTTAGGGAGGAGGCTTCTAATGTTAACATGCATGAAACCAAGGCTTTTACGGTTACAGAAGTCAACAAATGAGAGCGCCTGGGAATGGGAGAAGAGCTAGGCGCTGCAGGGCCTGGATTAACCTCCACATCACCAGAGGAACAAAGGAGAAGTAGGATAAGGGTACGGCTAAAGGCTATAAGAACTGGTCGTCTAGTGCGTTCGGAACAGAGAGTAAAAGGAGCAGGTTTCTGGGTGTGGAAGAATAGATTCAAGGTATAATGTACAGACAAAGGTATGGTAGGATGTGAATACAGCGGAGATAACCTAGGCATTGAGTGACGATGGGAGAGGTTTTGTCTCTAGAGACATCATTTAGACCAGGTGAGGTCACCACATGTGTGGGAGGTGAAACAAAAGGTGTAACCAAAACAGCAATGGACAAGGCATATTGACATTAGGGAGAGGTATGCCTAGCCTAGTGATCAGAGACCAGTGAGTAGCTAGGCGAGCTGGAGACACGGCGATTCAGACAGCTAGCGAGCCGGGGCTAGCAGAATTTTGCCAATTGGCAAAATAGGTATTGTAGCCCCAAGAGTGGCTGATGGACCTCTTCAGCTAGCCGGGAGATGGGCCTAGCACGAGGCTAGTTCCAGGCTCACTGGTGTTTGCTTCGGGACATAGACGTTATCCAGGGGGGTAGTCACTCAGATAGCAGCTAGCTAGCTACGATGATCCAGGTGAAAAGGTGCAGAGCTTCCAGTATGAAACCGGAGATGTGGAGAAAAAGCAGTCCGGTATGTTCTGGGTTGAATCACGCTGTGCAGACTGGCAGGAGTTGACCAGGCTAAGGCTAGCTGATGACCGCTAGCAGTGGCTAACTGACTACTAGCTAGTAGCTAGTAAGCTGGCTAACTTCTGTTGGGGGTACCGGTTCTAAAGTATAGAAAATAGCAGATCCATACCACATTGGGTGAAAGCGGGTTGTAGGAGAGTATGTTGAAACTGAGGTTAAAAATATATACGAAGGGGAAAAAAAGATATATACTCGGGACACGACAAGACAAAGACGTCTGAACTGCTACGCCATCTTGGAAATCTACCCCCTGCATCACTCTGTTCCCCCTGCATAGTGAGGGATACAGAGTAATGCCCTCTATTATTCCCCCTGCATACTTATGGATACAGAATAATACACACACACACACACACACACAAACACAATTGTACACAAGTGGATGTGATGCACACACACCCTTACCTAAAGACATAATTTGCAGACGCACAAGCACACAGACACGCATGTGGCACACACACCCACACCCACAAACACACACACAATCTCAGCGGCCCAGTGTGCTCGGCCCTCACTGACCTGTTAAAGGTATCAGGTATCAGTTGACCCTTCACCCTTAACCCTTCACCCTGCAGACGAAAGCAGTCTCGTTTCTGTGTGGGTTTTAAAGCAGTGTGGAATTGATTGATTTTGTCATCAAAATAGATTTAATTGAACACGTGGAATATAGTCTTGTAATGTTATTTATTTTACAGCCGACTGGAAACTATAGTCTTTATAGTCTCTATTTTCCTCCACCTCTGCAGCAAAGGGGGGGGGGGGATGTGTCATCAGGTGTGTCATCAAATCCCATTCTCTCCTACTTGACGGTAGCTTAAACCCCACGAATATCATGTGTGTGTGTGGGTGCATCCAAGCTGCTCATATAAACCTAGACACTAACATTACAGAGTCATGCATCACGTGCACCACGTATGAGTCACTGATTGGTTTTTTCTACATCAGTGGGAGTTTCCAAAACAGAGAAGTCTAATTTAGAACAAAAGGACGGGAACGCTGTCGCTACCTCGCTCTCCAACCAAGGTGCTGGGAACGCTGTCGCTACCTCGCTCTCCAACCAAGGTGCTGGGAACGCTGTCGCTACCTCGCTCTCCAACCAAGGTGCTGGGAACACTGTCGCTACCTCGCTCTCCAACCAAGGTGCTGGGAACACTGTCGCTACCTCGCTCTCCAACCAAGGTGCTGGAAACACTACCTCTCTCTAACCAAGGTGCTGGGAACACTGTCGCTACCTCGCTCTCCAACCAAGGTGCTGGGAACACTGTCGCTACCTCGCTCTCCAACCAAGGTGCTGGGAACACTACCTCTCTCTAACCAAGGTGCTGGGAACACTACCTCTCTCTAACCAAGATGCTGGGAACACTACCTCTCTCTAACCAAGATGCTGGGAACACTACCTCTCTCTAACCAAGGTGCTGGGAACACTACCTCTCTCTAACCAAGTTGCTGGGAACCCTGCTGCTAGTACAGTCCTTGAGTTGATGTTACTCCAGTCTAGCCTTTCTCTTCCCACAGCCACTGTAAATTCGAGAAAATTAGTCTTACAATAACTAGCTTCCTGTACAATTACTACTGTCTTGAGCTCTGGTCCAGGGTGTTAATGCAGCTTCCTCCAGGTTGAAGAATGAGCATTAATGCCCTGGACCAGAGCTATCCTCTCCGTTGGTTGGGGGGGGAGGGGGGTGCTGTCCTGCAGCAAGTGTAACCACAGCTTGCCTTGGGGGCTGGTGTCCACCCACTGGGTTTAAATTGAAACTGCACCTTGTAAAGAGTCCTGTCCTATACAAGCTGTGAGCTGGCTCTCTGTCTGACGCAGCATGCCTTCATTCACCTTGGCAGTGTCCCAAATGGCACCCTATTCCCTATATAGTGCACTACTTTAGACCAGAGACCTATGGGCCATGGTCAAAATGAGTGCACTATATAGGGAATATTACGTGCCATTTGGGACGTAGATCTTCTTGGCTCTGTGGTCCTGACTGCGACTCTCTCCTCTAGGTGATGCCATCATCATCATCCAGATATGCATGCTCTCCTCTGAGTCAGGCCAATATAAAAATCACTCGCTCTGTCTCTTTCAACTCAATTCAAAAGGGCTTTATTGGCATGGGAAACGTTTACATTGCCAAAGCAAGTGAAATAGATAATAAACACAAGTGAAATAAATAAATCAGAAATTAACGGTATATATATATATATATATATTACACTCACAAAAAGTGACTATCCGTCACTGCAATAGAATGCTCTCTCTCTCATAGAATGCTCTACCTTTCCCCCTCTCCCTTTGTCTCTCTCCCTCTCTCTCTCTCTCATAGAATGCTCTACCTTTCCCCCTCTCTCTTTGTCTCTCTCTCCTCCTCCATCTCACTGCAATATGACACTACCTTTCACTCTCCATCTCACTGCAATATAACACCCTCTACCTTTCAATTTAAGGGGCTTTATTAGCATGGGAAACATATGTTAACGTTGCCAAAGCAAGAGAAGTAGATAATAAACAAAAGTGAAATTAACAACAACAAAAAAAGGAACAGTTAACATTACACCCACAGAAGTTCCAACAATATGTTCTCATTCTGATTTAACTAGGCAAGTCAATTAAGAACAAATTCTTATTTACAATGACGGCCTAGGAACAGTCTGTTCGGGGGCAGAACGGCAGAGTTTTATTTGACCTTGTTCGATCTACCAACCTTTTGGTCACTGGCCCAATGCTCTAACCACTAGGCTACATGCCAACATTTCAAATGTCATATTATGGCTATACACAATGTTGCCCTTTTCTTGTGGCTACAAGTCACAAATCTTGCTGCTGTGATGACACACTGTGGTATTTCACCCAGTAGATATGGGAGTTTATCAAAATTGGGTTTGTTTTCAATTTTTTTTGGGGGGGGTCTGTGTAATCGGAGGGAAATATGTGTCTCTAATATGGTCATACATTGGGCAGGAGGTTAGGAAGTGCAGCTCAGTTTCCACCTCATTTTGTAGGTTGTGTGCACATAGCCTGTCTTCCCTTGAGAGCCATGTCTGCCTACGGCGGCCTTTCTCAATACCAAGGCTATGCTCACTGAGTCTGTACATAGTCAAAGCTTTCCTTAAGTTTGGGTCAGTCACAGTTGTCAGGTATTCTGCCGCTGTGTACTCTCTGTTTGGGGCCAAATAGCATTCTAGTTGTGATCTGTTTTTTGTGAATTCTTTCTTATGTGTCAAGTAATTATCTTTTTGTTTTCTCGTGATTTGGTTGGGTTTAATTGTGTTGCTGTCCTGGAGCTCTGTGGGGTGTGTTTGTGTTTGTGAACAGAGCCCCAGGACCAGCTTGCTTAGGGGACTCTTCTCCAGGTTCATCTCTCTGTAGGTGATGGCTTTGTTATGGAAGGTTTGAGCATCGCTTCCTTTTAGGTGGTTGTAGAATTTAACATCACCTTTCTGGATTTTGATAATTAGCAGGTATCGTCCTAATTCTACTCTGCATGCATTATTTGGCGTTTTATGTTGTACACTGAGGATATTTTTGCCGAATTCTGTATGCAGAGTCTCAATTTGGTGTTTGTCCCATTTTGTGAAGTCTTGGTTGGTGAGCGGACACCAGACCTCACAACCATAAAGGGCAATGGGCTCTATAACAGATTCAAGTATTTTTAGCCAGATCCTAATTGGTATGTCAAATTTGATGTTCCTTTTGATGGCATAGAATGCCCTTCTTGCCTTGTCTCTCAGCTTGTTCACAGCTTTGTGGAAGTTACCTGTGGCGCTGATGTTTAGGCCAAGGTATGTATAGTTTTTTGTGTGCTCTATAGCAACGGTGTCTAGATGGAATTTGTATTTGTGGTCCTGGTGACTGGACCTTTTTTGGAACACCATTTTTTTGGTCTAACCGAGATTTAGTGTCAGGGCCCAGGTCTGGCAGAATCTGTGCAGAAGATCTAGGTGCTGCTGTAGGCCCTCCTTGGTTTGTGACAGAAGCACCAGATCATCAGCAAAGAGTAGACATTTGACTTCAGATTCTAGTAGGGTGAGGCCAGGTGCTGCAGATTGTTATAGTGCCCTTGCCAATTTGTTGATATATGTTGAAGAGGGTGGGGCTTAAGCTGCATCCTTGTCTCACCCCACGGCCCTGTGGAAATAAATGTGTGCGTTTCTCTCTCTCCAATAGAAGCACAGTGTCTCTCTCCCGCTCTCGCTCTCTCACACTGCAATATAACACTCTACCTTTCTCGCTCTCTCTTCCCCTCTCACTGCAATATAACACTTCCTCTCGGTCTCTCTCTCTCTCTCTCTCTCTCTCCAATAGAAACACAGTGTTTTTCTGTAAAACTGTAGAGCTGTAGACTGGGACGTTCTATCGATCCTGCTGCTGAAATGCTGCTTTTTAAAAAGACAGTCAGGCAGAAAATAAAAGAGGAGCACTGTAAGCACATCTCAGCTGTCGTCCGGCTCGTATACACACACACACACAGAGACACACAGAGACACACACAGACACACACAGAGACACACACACAGACACACACACACAGACACACACACACAGACACACACAGAGAGACACACACACACACACGGTGAGGCCGGACTCGGTTTAGTGAGGCTATAGCCAGAGATATATCAGCATTCTCAGCATATTGCTCTAAATCCAGCCACACCCACCCACACAGGGGGAAACAGGATTTGTGCTCCCGGACAGCTAAGTGGAGAGTAATTCTAGTCCGGAACATGGAACAAGAGCTGATTTACTTCCAGACAACACTTCATCACGTTGCACATTCATGGACAAATAAGGTTATTTATTGACCTTGTCATAGGTCAAATTAAAATGATATTACGATCAGGTGATAAGAATCAACATCAGCCGGATGAAAAGAAAGACGTAACTGAGTGAGCTATTGCAGAATAACAGCAGAACACTGGGATTTTATACTTTTATAATCATGATCACATTAAGTGACTTCTCTGTGTCTGTCTCCTATTATTTGCACAGGATTCCAAGTCAGTCACTTTGAATAAAAAGTGTCTCTTAACACAAACTAAGGTATAATCTCAGAACTGTGTGCATTGAAGTCACTAGATGGCAGTAGAGTCCTTCTACCGGTGTATCATATCAACAAATACATACATTTTTACAGTGACTGTCACCGGTGCAACACAGTACATCTGAATCAAATAGAAAGCTAGCATAACGGTAAGTAGGAAGGAATGATATCAAGTGCACTTGACATCTACATAAGGAATACCTTGAATCAGTTAGTGGGGTCTTTGTGAAGTGTCGTGTTCATATACCATATCAATAGGGTTATAACATGACTGGGACAGCACAGGACCCAGAATGACATGTAACAAGTCAGGGCTCCTTGCACATCTTATTTTCACAAACTAACACCACAGGGAGTTAATTACTCAGTCCAAACTAACACCACAGGGAGTTAATTACTCAGTCCAAACTAACACCACAGGGAGTTAATTAAGGTTTTACTGCTAACCTGCAAAGCATTACATGGGCTTGCTCCTACCTATCTCTCTGATTTGGTCCTGCCGTACATACCTACACGTACGCTACGGTCACAAGATGCAGGCCTCCTAATTGTCCCTAGAATTTCTAAGCAAACAGCTGGAGGCAGGGCTTTCTCCTGTAGAGCTCCATTTTTATGGAACGGTCTGCCTACCCATGTCAGAGACGCAAACTCGGTCTCAACCTTTAAGTCTCTACTGAAGACTCATCTCTTCAGTGGGTCATATGATTGAGTGTAGTCTGGCCCAGGAGTGGGAAGGTGAACGGAAAGGCTCTGGAGCAACGAACCGCCCTTGCTGTCTCTGCCTGGCCAGTTCCCCTCTTTCCACTGGGATTCTCTGCCTCTAACCCTATTACAGGGGCTGGGTTACTGGCTTACTGGGGATCTCTCATGCCGTCCCTGGAGGGGGTGCGTCACCTGAGTGGGTTGATTCACTGATGTGGTCATCCTGTCTGGGTTGGCTCCCCCCCCTTGGGTTGTGCCGTGGCGGAGGTCTTTGTGGGCTATACTCAGCCTTGTCTCAGGATGGTAAGTTGGTGGTTGAAGATATCCCTCTAGTGGTGTGGGGGCTGTGCTTTGGCAAAGTGGGTGGGGTTATATCCTTCCTGTTTGGCCCTGTCCGGGGGTGTCCTCGGATGGGGCCACAGTGTCTCCTGACCCCTCCTGTCTCAGCCTCCAGTATTTATGCTGCAGTAGTTTATGTGTCGGGGGGCTAGGGTCAGTTTGTTATATCTGGAGTACTTCTCCTGTCCTATTCGGTGTCCTGTGTGAATCTAAGTGTGCGTTCTCTAATTCTCTCCTTCTCTCTTTCTTTCTCTCTCTCGGAGGACCTGAGCCCTAGGACCATGCCCCAGGACTACCTGACATGATGACTCCTTGCTGTCCCCAGTCCACCTAGCCGTGTTGCTGCTCCAGTTTCAACTGTTCTGCCTTATTATTATTCGACCATGCTGGTCATTTATGAACATTTGAACATCTTGGCCATGTTCTGTTATAATCTCCACCCGGCATAGCCAGAAAAGGACTGGCCATCCCACATATGCTCTCTCTAATTCTCTCTTTCTTTCTCGGAGGACCTGAGCCCTAGGACCATGCCCCAGGAATACCTGACATGATGACTCCTTGCTGTCCCCAGTCCACCTAATCGTGCTGCTGCTCCAGTTTCAACTGTTCTGCCTTATTATTATTCGACCATGCTGGTCATTTATGAACATTTGAACATCTTGGCCATGTTCTGTTATAATCTCCACCCGGCACAGCCAGAAGAGGACTGGCCACCCCACATAGCCTGGTTCCTCTCTAGGTTTCTTCCTAGGTTTTGGCCTTTCTAGGGAGTTTTTCCTAGCCACTGTGCTTCTACACCTGCATTGCTTGCTGTTTGGGGTTTTAGGCTGGGTTTCTGTACAGCACTTTGAGATATCAGCTGATGTACGAAGGGCTATATAAATAAATTTGATTTGATTTGATTTGATTACTCAGTCCAAACTAACGCCACAGGGAGTTAATTACTCAGTCCAAACTAACACCACAGGGAGTTAATTACTCAGTCCAAACTAACACCACAGGGAGTTAATTACTCAGTCCAAACTAACACCACAGGGAGTTAATTACTCAGTCCAAACTAACACCACAGGGAGTTAATTACTCAGTCCAAACTAACACCACAGGGAGTTAATTACTCAGTCCAAACTAACACCACAGGGAGTTAATTACTCAGTCCAAACTAACACCACAGGGAGTTAATTACTCAGTCCAAACTAACACCACAGGGAGTTAATTACTCAGTCCAAACTAATTCCCCAGAGAGTTAATTCCACAGTCCAAACTAACACCACAGGGAGTTAATTACTCAGTCCAAACTAACACCACAGGGAGTTAATTACTCAGTCCAAACTAACACCGCAGGGAGTTAATTACACAGTCCAAACTAACACCACAGGGAGTTAATTACTCAGTCCAAACCAACACCACAGGGAGTTAATTACTCAGTCCAAACTAATACCACAGGGAGTTAATTACTCAGTCCAAACTAACACCACAGGGAGTTAATTACACAGTCCAAACTAATTCCCCAGAGAGTTAATTCCACAGTCCAAACTAACTCAACTCCGATCCCTACAGGCTCTGGGGCCTAAGAGGGAAGAGTATCTTTGGACAGTATTCCTTGCAATGTTTCGGGCCGTGAAGTCCTGGGAAGAATCTCTATTGCATCCTCATCGCGTCCTTCTCAAAACACATTGGATGATAAAGTCAGATGTCCCTCCCCTCTGACCTTCTCTTCCAATGGGTTTTGAGTAGGAGGCGAGGGGAGAGGACATGAGGAGTATACGATCGAGATTCTTTCCTGTAGACCCATGAACTTTTCTATGGTGAGTTGCTCAGTAGGGAGACTCGAGCAGCGGTGTCCAACTCCTTCCATAGAGGGCCAAGTGTCTGCTGGTTTTGTGTTGTTTTCCCTTTCAATTAAGACCTAGACAACCAGGTGAGGGTAGTTATTTACTAATTAGTGACCTTAACTCGTCAATCAAGTACAAGGGATGAGCGGAAGCCCGCAGACACTCAGTGCTCAGTGGAATGAGCTTGACGCTGGAGAATGATAGAGGCCTCTTGTGGCCAATAGGCCATATTAGCATGGGTAGCACCATAGAGTACCACTGTATGAGTCATGAGCAGCACCACTGTATGAGTCATAATGCCCCTAAAACCTAATGGTCAAACAGGGAAATGGTTATAATTTTTCCACCATGCATTTTTCCCATAGGGGATTTTTAGAAACACTTAAAATAAGGTCTGTGTTTCGTGTAGGCTTTACCCTGACGTGACGTTTTGATAACGCCGTAAATCTCTCTCGGACAAGGTGACTTCTATCAATATAAAATCGGCTCTATTTACTCTCAGATTCAAAATGGTTAATTAGCATCAAAGTAGACATCATGCAAGATTACAAATCCCTGCAATATCCCGCACCCAATCTCTAGCTGGCACCTCTGCTAAAGAAATGTTGTCAACTAATTAATTACTAGATTTAGCTAACATTAGATAGTTATTCCAGAGATTCTTACCTTTGCCTCGATGTGGCAGTCTCGTTCAGATCATCCTGGCATTCCTTGTTCTTTATGATAGCCACATTAGCAGCATATTAACATTTCATTTGTTGGGGGTAAATATAGGCAAATATAGTGACAAGACACCTTGTCTGAGAGAGATTTACATGGTTATAAAAACGTCACGTGAGCCTACACGAAACACAGGCCTTATTTTAAGTGTTTCTAAAATCCCCCATGGGAAAAATGAATGGTGGAAAAACGATTGGAATCTCCCTGTTTGACCACTAGGTTTTATGGGTATTATGACACCTCCACTGTGGGGCTCTATTGAGGGCAATCCACCATTTTAATGTCGTATACTGGGTGGGATTTCCAATTGAATTGGCTGATTCCCTCCAAAACGTAAGAAAACGTTTTGCTGCGAATGCGAGCGTTTGTTATGAGACAAATCTGGGTAGTTCCTCCCGGTTTGGTTCCTAATGAATTTAGCCCAGCAAGGCATCTGGGCGCTATTGGACCACGTGACTGGTTAGGACAGCCATCGTTTTACCTAATTCATGTCCAACCCAAAATGGGAAAGGGGTGCGAGGACTGCAGAGGATAAAACGAACAGCAATGGTATCGTTTAGGAGTTTTGTTTCAATCTCAAAACCTCGTTTTTCAAATCCTCTGCAGGTTCTATTGGTTGAAAGAAAAAAAAAGTAACCAAGCAAAGGTGAGTTTTATGTAGTTCGTTTTTTTTTAGAGGTTTTGTTTTCGGTTTTACTTATGCTATGTTTTCATGTCTAGATCGCTAATTGACATTCAATGTTTTTAGTCGCAAACAACGAAACATGTCATGAGAGCAGTTGATAACTTAACAAGTATCAAATGCCATGAAGTCAATTGTATAAATTTATTTTCAACAATGAATCTACTTTTTTTTGTTTTTGTTTTTTGACACACTTCCTCTGTTAGAACTACAAAGTCCCTGGGAAGTACCTTCACCTTGCTTGGTGTTAGAGACGTTCTTGCATGGAACTCAAGTGGCGCAGTGTCAAAGTTTACTTCCAGTTAAGAGTGAATGTTACGGAATAACTACTAGCTAGGAGCAGACGGACATCACCGGAATCTCACTAGACGTTCATTATTCTCAAATCAGGACAGCGTTGTGCCTGTGTGAGATATGGCTTGGAAAACGTATCTCAATCCTGGGATGGCAGTATACTCTAATTATCCCAAATGACAAATTGAGGAGATTGAAATACTGCTAGTTTTGTCCTCTACATACTAGGTTAGCTAATGGTATAACAGCCCATTGAATTCCATGAAAATGTGACGCTTAGTGTTGAGGTGAGAAGCTACCGGAAGTGTTGTCGAATCCCAATGGGCTGCAATAACATTAGATAGTTTGTCAGTATGCTAGGCTATCTAGTCATTTGAAAACTAGAACTATTTTAAATCTTCTCGATTTGCTAGTTGGGTTAATGGGATAATTAGGATTACACTGCCATCTCCAATCCCTGGATTGAGGTAGGTTTTCAGAGCCATATCTCTCGCCGGCTCAGAGCTCAGTGATTTATCCTTGTTCCAACTACAGAATGTGATGAACATCTAGTTGGATTCTGGCTACTGCCTCGCTAAGAATTTAACTCGTGTTTGAATGTAATGAACTTCGATTTGTAAAACGTAATCTCTTTTTAAATCATAGTTATAAACCACACTGTAAAACACGTAATGTACAGGCAGCCAATTACCTGGAGATTACTGTAATAATTAGTACAGTATGTTACCAGGAATTCCAAAAGAAACGTTGGTTTAACAGTACATTACTGTAAAGTTTACGGTATTGTTCTGTTAAATCAAAGTTTCTTTAGAATTTATGGTAGCATACTGTACTAATTATTACAGTAATCGCCAACAAATTGTCAACATTTATAAAATTGTTGCTTTAAAATTTTGTACAAAATAACTTTACTCGCATAAAAACTGGATGGAAACATGGACTGTTAAAAAAAAAAAGTGGTTTTAATTGTAATTTTCTGTAAAAAAAAAATTCAGTATGCTGTTTCCATCCAGTTTTTATGCGAGTAAAGTTATTTTGTACAAAATTAAAAAGCAACAATTTTATAAATGTTGACAATTTGTTTTTTTGACAGTGGCACCACCATTTTGAGTTAAATTTGCAGTCATGCATTGCTATGTTGTGTGGTCCTCCCACTGTGAACTTGAAAAAGCATGCACGGTTTAGGCTACAGGGTGGTGAAAGTGCACAGTGATGTGCTTGATGCTCTTTTCCAAATAAAGGTAAGGGTCTTCGTTTGTATGCTAGTGACATGATTGGTGCTTAGCTGCCAATTAACACAAAATATTCTTGCTCCAATCCATCTCATTAGGACAGGTAGACTGGACA
This sequence comes from Oncorhynchus mykiss, assembly GCF_057628025.1. Taxonomy (NCBI): domain Eukaryota; kingdom Metazoa; phylum Chordata; class Actinopteri; order Salmoniformes; family Salmonidae; genus Oncorhynchus; species Oncorhynchus mykiss. The sequence goes on along the minus strand of NC_143030.1, from coordinate 77,518,578 downwards.
GGTAGACTGGACAGGTAGACTGGACAGGTAGACTGGACAGGTAACTTTATCAGCAAACTGTTGTCTAGAGAGCATGCGTGAACCAGGTTGGGCAAGTTGTACTTTTATTGCCACAGTTGGTGTGACAGAACTATTGATAGATTGGAAAATGCAATGGAAATGCATGCAACTCATGGTTTTTTTTAATTGTAAATTTGGGACATAGCTTAAGCGCAAAATTATTTTGGTGTACAGTATGTCATCACAGTCTTTTACCTGCCACAAAGCAATTATGGTGTGGAAATGCGCCTATTTTTTTTTCCCTCCATGTTATTTTATAATATTCATATAAAAATCTGTAGCAAAGATATTGCTCCACGTTGAATAAAGCTTTCTACACCCATCTATCCATCTATCCATCCCTCCCTCCCTCCCTCCCTCCCTCCCTCCCTCCCTCCCTCCCTCCCTCCCTCCCTCCCTCCCAGCAGGTTCAACCTGCTTATTGGCATTGGCTTCTTTCATTTTACTCTTTGTACTCTTTAATAGCAACCCAGGATTCAGAAACTGGATGAAGGGAGCGTAGAAGTGCGGCGACATCTACATAGTTCGTGTTTTGGCCTAAATGTGGACTCGGTCAACGCGAGAGACTAGTGTTCCTTTGGCTCAGCTAAATCCTTCAGTCCCAGCCACATCTCAATCGGCTCCTTACTAACCCAGGGGTCCAGAAACCCCAACAAGCCCAGCTGCAGGATTATTACACCAAGGCACTCAGCCTCCACCTCCCTTCACATTTTATTTATGGATGAATAGGGACCGGTATGAACACGTTGAATAGACAATCAAATTGGTCATTTTCAACATCCGTCCTTATTCAATTTAAGACTAAAAATGAAGGAATTTACAAAAGTTTCTGCTATTTGAGGACCACCATCGAAGGGTAGTACAAAACCAACTGTCACTAATCCTCATTTAAAATGTGTGTTCTATAATGAAAAATATATATATATGTATATATTTTAGTTCAGTGTAGTTCTACTTTAATCCCACGAATTAAGCGTTTTGGTTTGAAATTCAGTACTTCAGCACAGCGCTGTTGGTTCATTCTGAGGAAGAAGAATGAATGGTTAAGTTTGCATCCCAAATTTCCTATATCGTGCCCTACTTTTTATAGGGCTCTGGTCAAAAGTAGTGCACTACATAGGGGGGAGGGAAGGGGGGGGTGACATTAAGTCTCCAGCACGGAGTCTGCAAATTTAACATGTTTCATACTCCCTGTCCTGAGGCCCTGAAGGCTGGACGGGCATTGAGGGACGTTTGATTAAACCAGGCTGTGATGATTGTAAACGCCTCTCTACTTAGTGCCCTACTTTTGACCAGGACTTGTTAGAGTGCTCTATTGGTCTCTATGTAAGGAAAAGGGTACCGTTTGAGCCATGTGGCCACCCGCTGCAGGGCTATTCTCCCTCTGTTTTGGCCATCCACTGAGGAGACATGACCCACTTAAAATAGTTGTTTACTTGCATTAGAAAAAGAGCCAAAACACTTCTCAATGAACTCTTGTCTACAATTAAATTAGTCTGGCCTTTCCCTTTTCAGCAGCAGCTTGCACAGTGCAGTTTCTGATGCTCCCTGGCCGGCTCCCTGGCTGTGTGGCGATGGCAGCACAGTTCCCTGGCTGTGTGGCGATGGCAGCACAGTTCCCTGGCTGTGTGGCGATGGCAGCACAGTTCCCTGGCTGTGTGGCGATGGCAGCACAGTTCCCTGGCTGTGTGGCGATGGCAGCACAGTTCCCTGGCTGTGTGGCGATGGCAGCACAGTTCCCTGGCTGTGTGGCGATGGCAGCACAGTTCCCTGGCTGTGTAATTAGTTTCCTGTGTGTCTTCATGACCTCCTAGCAACGTGGACAGAAATAGAATCAATCAAACCTGCCGAGGGGGGAAATGACATCTGAGGTGTTCCAGTAAAGTGAATCGTCAGGACTTCCTGTGAGATACTCTGAACTCACGGGCAAACAAACAAAACAAATGTTTGGTTGAAAATAAATGGATTTGAGTTGGTAGTTATGAATGCGTTTGTGATCTAAGCTATGCCAACTGTTATTGCATACAATTACAGAATTTGAGTTAGTCAAGAAATTCTCCTATTCATAGATGTTTTATTTTTTAAGTAAGGGCTTATGTGAGTTACCTGTATCTGAACATGGTGTCCATCTAGTACTACACACTGCATTTCTCAAAGTGCAGTGCGTCAAGCTTTCACTTAGGACTTGGGGGGGAAAAGTCTGTAAGGTTGTAGCGCTGTCCAGCAGTAGCCGGTCAGTGTAGCCAGACCAGTAGCCTTGTGTTATCCTGCCCTTGAAAACAACAATATTTTTAAGCCCAAAGTTTTCCTGTATAATAGTGAACGGCTAGCCCCGACCAGACGACTGCAAACGGCCGGCCCCGACCAGACGACTGCAAACGGCCGGCCCCGACCAGACGACTGCAAACGGCCGGCCCCGACCAGACGACTGCAAACGGCCGGCCCCGACCAGACGACTGTATAATAGGAAACGACTCGAGCTTTCTGCCCTCTATTCCCCATTTGTGGGCACAGTTTTTTAGTTTGTCTGAATATATTTAAGTTTACTGCAGAGATGGAAATCTAGGCCTTAGCAGCTGTCTTGCCCTCTGTCTGTTTACACTAGCAGGGCCTCAGTTGCAAATATTAAGGTTGTGTTTTTCCCACTTGCTGTATATGAAACCACAAATATTAGTTGGTTTACACACCCAGTCTTCCCAAGTCTTGAAGGCTGTGTCAGTTGTTTTGTAATTTCTGATCATTTAAGGACCTAAATTTAGCTGGGGCAAAAACAACATTAAATCCAGTTCAGCTAATCAATTCTCTTTGCATCTCAAATTGCTGACCGTTGAGCTCAGTTGTACATTTATGCACCATTATTGAGTTAGTTAGGCCTACTATGTCTTTCCAGGAGGGGAATTTCTTTCGGCAATGAGCAATGACGTTGCCCTCGACCTTTCTTCAAGCATTTCTTGGAATAATTGTCATGGAATTTTTTTTCTCTCCCAAAAAAAGATTCTGAAGACCTGATTTCATAAAGCCTTAATGTGTTCCGTGGACACCAGTATCCCCATGAGTTGATGACACCTGGTCCCGTATCCACTAAAGCTTCTCAGAGTAGGAGTGCAGATCTAGGATCTGACCACACAATCTTACTCATTATGAACTAAAAAGGCAAAACGGGATCCTAGAACAGTACTCCTCGAGAAGCTATTATGGATACGGGTCCTGATTTAGGATCCATTTTAGCTTTTTTGTTTTAATGATTATAATTATATTGATGAGGAGGGAGACCTGATCCTGGATCAGTAATCTTGCCTTGTGAATATGTCCCTGAAGTCGTTTCAAGGCTTGCTCTGATTTAAGCAGCATGAGCATTACGCAGGTGCACCTTGTGCTGGGGGTAATAAAAGACCACTAAAATGTGCAGTTTTTTTTTTTCACACAACGCCTCAAATGTCTCAAGTTTTCAAGGAGCATACTGACTAAAGGAACATCCAGGCTCTTACCAACCGAGTCACACAGGACCATATTATAGTGATTAGGAAGCAGGGTACTGTGGTGTAATGATTCATGTTCTACCTCTCTTCTCCTTTCCCATCTCTTCGCAGGTGGGATTGAACCAGCAGCTGGCCTGAACCTGTTAACTGGCAACCAGGAGCAGGAACACCAATCCAGCCTCCTGATTGGCTGTGACAAACAGGCTGTGGAGAGGAGGGGGAAACTAACAATCAACTGATTTTGATTTGCTCTCCCCTTTTTTATTTATTTTTTGAGGACTCAGCAGGAGGCCTCAGCAGGAGGACTCAGCAGGAGGCCTTGGGCTCTGTGTTCTAACTTCCCAGACGAGCATGGGGCAGAGCATCCCTGGAGGCATAAAGACTATTGACATGAGAGACCCGGCGTTCAGGCCTCTGAAGCTGGAGTTGGCAGCCCTGGACCACGCCAAGCCCTCCAGGCTGGATCTGCTGCTGGACATGCCCCCTGCTGGACAGGAGGTCCAGATGCAGCACTCGTGGAACAACAACGACCGATCGCTCAACATCTTCGTCAAGGACGACAACAAACTGGTCTTTCATCGGCACCCCGTGGCTCAGAGCACGGATGCCATCCGGGCCTGTATCGGCTACACCCGGGGGCTCCACGTCTGGGAGATCAGCTGGGCCATGAGACAGCGGGGAACGCACGCCATTGTCGGCGTGGCGACAGGAGACGCGCCGTTACATTCTGTAGGCTACACGACCCTGGTCGGTAATAACCACGAGTCCTGGGGCTGGGACCTGGGACGAAATAAACTGCACCACGATGGGAAGAACCAGCCCAGTAAGACATACCCAGCGTTCCTGGAGCCGGATGACACGTTTCTAGTCCCCGACTCGTTCCTGGTAGTGTTGGACATGGACGAGGGGACTCTGAGCTATATAGTGGACGGACAATACCTTGGGGTGGCTTTCAGAGGACTCAAGGGGAGGAAGCTGTACCCTGTCGTCAGTGCTGTGTGGGGGCACTGTGAAATACGAATCCGCTACATCAATGGACTGGATCGTAAGTATATTTTAAGGGGTTCAGGGTTGGCTTTTGTCTTTTTCTCTGAGACTTAGGGCTGCACCTTTTTGGACAAAGTATCTAATTACAAAATTCTTTGGCCAGATATTGCGATTTATGAATTAAGGACCTAATTTTAGAAATCTGTGCGAGATGTAATCTTGTATTTCCTTTCCAGCTTGTTTATGATCTTCTAGAAACTGACTGTCACGTGCTGAATACAACAGGTGGTTGACCTGACCTGTGAAATGCTTACTTAAAAATAGATGGGTACCATTTAAAATGATAATTTCCCCATATTTTATTTAGACCAGTTGAGAACAAGTTCTCATTTACAACTGTGACCTGGCCAAGATAAAGCAAAGCAGTGCGACAAAAACAACAACACAGAGTTACACATAAACAAACACACAGTCAATAACACAATAGAAAAGTATATGTACGGTGTGTGCAAATGGAGAAGATTAGGGAGGTAAAAGGCAATAAATAGGCCACAGAGGTGAAATAATGTCTTTGGCTATGTGATAGAAATCACTACCAGTGTCTACGGGATGTTTGTCAAAGGGGTGTTCCACTTAAAACGCACCGGAAATCAATGCCTTTTTAACATCGGTGGCTGAAGCGCGATTGGCCGACATGCCGTGCAGAGTTAGAGAGCCCGCTTGTGATTGGCTCAACATCTTCTTGTGCATTTAGAAAGCGAATGAGTCTAGCGCATCTCATTGGAGGAGGTACCGTAGTCCAGTTTGTTGTTGTGTCTCAGGAAGGAGGAAATGGCAGCCTCTTGCTATATGGGTATTACACACGTCATTATCACAACTTGGATCTGAATTGGATTATTCGTGCAGCCCTACCAGAGACATTGGTTTAGACTTCCTAAACGCCATAGACGTCACGTCTCACGGGCCTGTAGGGCGCTTTCAGCACAACACAACATTTTTGGAACCTTCAGATAGATAGATACCTGCTATGTAGATCAAACATGCCTCTCTGACATGCAGTAGGATAAGGAATAATGTTGGCTCAATTCATTTGATCTGTAACGTTAGGGCTATACTGCTCGCGTTCCTAGCTATCCCATGAACACTTCCTTCTAGGGATTAAAAAATAAATAAATGTAAATCCTTTTTCTCCCCAATTTCGTGGTATCCAATTGTTAGTAGTTCCTCTCTTGTCTCGTCGCTACAACTCCCATACTGACTCAGGAGAGGCGACGGTCGAGAGCCATGCGTCCTCCGAAACACAACCCAACCAAGCCGCACTGCTTCTTAACACAGCGCGCTTCCAACCCGGAAGCCAGCCGCACCAATGTGTCGGAGGAAACACCGGTGACCTGGTCCTGTGTGACGAGACAAGGATGTCCCTACCGGCAAAACCCTCCCTAACCAGGATGACGCTGGGTCAATTGTGCGTCGACCCATGGTCCCCCCGGTTGCGGCCGGCTGCGACAGAGCCTGGGCTTGAACCCAGAGTCTCTGGTGGCATAGCTAGCGCTGCGATGCAGTGCCTTAGATCTCTGCACCACCCGGGAGGCCTCACCTAGGGAACTTTAGCAGCTCGGTCTGGTCTTTCATTGTACAGACATGACGTGATTCATAACTTCATAATAGACACAAAAACATTTTTTGTCCTGCGTCCCTAATGACTCCCTTATGTAGTGCACTACTTTTGATAGGGCTCTGGTCAAAAGTAGTGCACTATATAGGGTGTCATTTGTTTGGGCCGTACACACGCGTTTCATTGATGTAATGAACTTGAGCGTAACAGTACATTCAAAGGTTGGGCCATTATTACTGCTCACCAAGGTTACAGCAGAGCACTGAGGCTTTCTTGCCTGTTCCCAGATCAGTTTGTGCTCTCTTGCCATTTCCCATGGTTACTGTTTTTTAATGTGTATATGTTGGTTTGTGTTGCCTTGCCAACACCTAATCTGGGACCAGCCTAGAACAGACTACATTTAGGCTTGCCTGGTCCCAGATCAGTTTGTGCTCTCTCGCTTATTTATATTTGATCATTTTCGCACATTTTGTCTTTTGCTGGCCGTGACTATTTACAGAGGAGTTAACAAACAAACCCGGCACAAACAGATCTGGGATCAGGTTAGAGGCTTACAGACCACAGTTAGGCTAGCATGGTCCCAGATCTGTTTGTGCTGTTCTCTCAAACTGGAGCTTGCCAATTCAGCAAGACAGCCTGGTCCCAGATCTGTTTGTGTTGTTCTCTCAAACTGGAGCTTGCCAATTCAGCAAGACAGCCTGGTCCCAGATCTGTTTGTGTTGTTCTCTCAAACTGGAGCTTGCCAATTCAGCAAGACAGCCTGGTCCCAGATCTGTTTAGGCTAACAGAGCCATTGATCCTAACTATTATCCCAGACCGTTGGGCACTACGTGATAAGGTGCCACTGGCATCGTGATGACATCACTTGATCTCTCTGACCTATGCCCCAGAGAACAACAGTAGATGGATAACTGAACAAGCCTGTTGATCACGCTTTCTTTTTCTTCTCTTCTACCATCTTGACTGTGCTGCCTCGTCTGCCTCGGGCTTGACTGTGCTGCCTCGTCTGCCTCGGGCTTGACTGTGCTGCCTCGTCTGCCTCGGGCTTGACTGTGCTGCCTCGTCTGCCTCGGGCTTGACTGTGCTGCCTCGTCTGCCTCGGGCTTGACTGTGCTGCCTCGTCTGCCTCGGGCTTGACTGTGCTGCCTCGTCTGCCTCGGGCTTGACTGTGCTGCCTCGTCTGCCTCGGGCTTGACTGTGCTGCCTCGTCTGTCTCGGGCTTTGGGTAGCATTGTCTGCAGTAAGGTGTCACGAGAATGATCCCTTAAAATAATCACTGATCTGACATGAGTAGAAGGGTGTACTACTGGAAGCTTTTCATTGCATTGCTTTCACAATTATGTCATGTCAGAAGTCTGGAAGGAAGCATTTCAAGAGTGTTCAAACAGTTTTCACCATGCAAATCTCTGGCTCCTAGTTTAGATGTCAACGCGTCTCTGGCTCCTAGATTCTCTCTAGTTTAGATGTCAACGCGTCTCTGGCTCCCAGATTCTCTCTAGTTTAGATGTGAACGCGTCTCTGGCTCCTAGATTCTCTCTAGTTTAGATGTCAACGCGTCTCTGGCTCCTAGATTCTCTCTAGTTTAGATGTCAACGCGTCTCTGGTCCTAGATTCTCTCTAGTTTAGATGTCAACGCGTCTCTGGCTACTAGATTCTCTCTAGTTTAGATGTCAACGCGTCTCTGGCTCCTAGATTCTCTCTAGTTTAGATGTCAACGCGTCTCTGGCTCCTAGATTCTCTCTAGTTTAGATGTCAACGCGTCTCTGGCTCCTAGATTCTCTCTAGTTTAGATGTCAATGCGTCTCTGGCTCCTAGATTCTCTCTAGTTTAGCTGTCAACGCGTCTCTGGCTCCTAGATTCTCTCTAGTTTAGATGTCAACGCGTCTCTGGCTCCTAGATTCTCTCTAGTTTAGATGTCAACGCGTCTCTGGCTCCTAGATTCTCTCTAGTTTAGATGTCAATGCGTCTCTGGCTCCTAGATTCTCTCTAGTTTAGATGTCAACGCGTCTCTGGCTCCTAGATTCTCTCTAGTTTAGATGTCAATGCGTCTCTGGCTCCTAGATTCTCTCTAGTTTAGATGTCAACGCGTCTCTGGCTCCTAGATTCTCTCTAGTTTAGATGTCAATGCGTCTCTGGCTCCTAGATTCTCTCTAGTTTAGATGTCAACGCGTCTCTGGCTCCTAGATGTCAACGCGTCTCTGGCTCCTAGATTCTCTCTAGTTTAGATGTCAACGCGTCTCTGGCTCTTAGATTCTCTCTAGTTTAGATGTCAACGCGTCTCTGGCTCCTAGATTCTCTCTAGTTTAGATGTCAACGCGTCTCTGGCTCCTAGTTTAGATGTCAACGCGTCTCTGGCTCCTAGATTCTCTCTAGTTTAGATGTCAATGCGTATCTGGCTCCTAGTTTAGATGTCAACGCGTCTCTGGCTCCTAGTTTAGATGTCAACGCGTCTCTGGCTCCTAGATTCTCTCTAGTTTAGATGTCAACGCGTCTCTGGCTCCTAGATTCTCTCTAGTTTAGATGTCAACGCGTCTCTGGCTCCTAGTTTAGATGTCAACGCGTCTCTGGCTCCTAGATTCTCTCTAGTTTAGATGTCAACGCGTCTCTGGCTCCTAGATTCTCTCTAGTTTGGATGTCAACGCGTCTCTGGCTCCTAGATTCTCTCTAGTTTAGATGTCAACGTGTCTCTGGCTCCTAGATTCTCTCTAGTTTAGATGTCAACGCGTCTCTGGCTCCTAGTTTAGATGTCAACGCGTCTCTGGCTCCTAGATTCTCTCTAGTTTAGATGTCAATGCGTCTCTGGCTCCTAGTTTAGATGTCAACGCGTCTCTGGCTCCTAGATTCTCTCTAGTTTAGATGTCAACGCGTCTCTGGCTCCTAGATTCTCTCTAGTTTAGATGTCAACGCGTCTCTGGCTCCTAGATTCTCTCTAGTTTAGATGTCAACGCGTCTCTGGCTCCTAGATTCTCTCTAGTTTAGATGTCAACGCGTCTCTGGCTCCTAGATTCTCTCTAGTTTAGATGTCAAAGCATCTCTGGCTCCTAGATTCTCTCAGGTTTAGATGTCAACGCGTCTCTGGCTCCTAGATTCTCTCTAGTTTAGATGTCAACGCGTCTCTGGCTCCTAGATTCTCTCTAGTTTAGATGTCAACGCGTCTCTGGCTCCTAGATTCTCTCTAGTTTAGATGTCAACGCGTCTCTGGCTCCTAGATTCTCTCTAGTTTAGATGTCAACGCGTCTCTGGCTCCTAGATTCTCTCTAGTTTAGATGTCAACGCGTCTCTGGCTCCTAGATTCTCTCTAGTTTAGATGTCAACGCGTCTCTGGCTCCTAGATTCTCTCTAGTTTAGATGTCAACGCGTCTCTGGCTCCTAGATTCTCTCTAGTTTAGATGTCAACGCGTCTCTGGCTCCTAGATTCTCTCTAGTTTAGATGTCAACGCATCTCTGGCTCCTAGATTCTCTCTAGTTTAGATGTCAACGCGTCTCTGGCTCCTAGTTTAGATGTCAACGCGTCTCTGGCTCCTAGATTCTCTCTAGTTTAGATGTCAATGCGTATCTGGCTCCTAGTTTAGATGTCAACGCGTCTCTGGCTCCTAGTTTAGATGTCAACGCGTCTCTGGCTCCTAGATTCTCTCTAGTTTTGATGTCAACGCGTCTCTGGCTCCTAGATTCTCTCTAGTTTAGATGTCAACGCGTCTCTGGCTCCTAGATGTCAACGCGTCTCTGGCTCCTAGATTCTCTCTAGTTTGGATGTCAACGCGTCTCTGGCTCCTAGATTCTCTCTAGTTTAGATGTCAACGTGTCTCTGGCTCCTAGATTCTCTCTAGTTTAGATGTCAACGCGTCTCTGGCTCCTAGTTTAGATGTCAACGCGTCTCTGGCTCCTAGATTCTCTCTAGTTTAGATGTCAATGCGTCTCTGGCTCCTAGTTTAGATGTCAACGCGTCTCTGGCTCCTAGATTCTCTCTAGTTTAGATGTCAACGCGTCTCTGGCTCCTATATTCTCTCTAGTTTAGATGTCAACGCGTCTCTGGCTCCTAGATTCTCTCTAGTTTAGATGTCAACGCGTCTCTGGCTCCTAGATTCTCTCTAGTTTAGATGTCAACGCGTCTCTGGCTCCTAGATTCTCTCTAGTTTAGATGTCAACGCGTCTCTGGCTCCTAGATTCTCTCTAGTTTAGATGTCAACGCGTCTCTGGCTCCTAGATTCTCTCTAGTTTAGATGTCAACGCGTCTCTGGCTCCTAGATTCTCTCTAGTTTAGATGTCAACGCGTCTCTGGCTCCTAGTTTAGATGTCAACGCGTCTCTGGCTCCTAAATTCTCTCTAGTTTAGATGTCAATGCGTATCTGGCTCCTAGTTTAGATGTCAACGCGTATCTGGCTCCTAGTTTAGATGTCAACGCGTCTCTGGCTCCTAGTTTAGATGTCAACGCGTCTCTGGCTTCTAGATTCTCTCTAGTTTAGATGTCAACGCGTCTCTGGCTCCTAGATTCTCTCTAGTTTAGATGTCAACGCGTCTCTGGCTCCTAGATTCTCTCTAGTTTGGATGTCAACGCGTCTCTGGCTCCTAGATTCTCTCTAGTTTAGATGTCAACGTGTCTCTGGCTCCTAGATTCTCTCTAGTTTAGATGTCAACGCGTCTCTGGCTCCTAGTTTAGATGTCAACGTGTCTCTGGCTCCTAGATTCTCTCTAGTTTAGATGTCAATGCGTCTCTGGCTCCTAGTTTAGATGTCAACGCGTCTCTGGCTCCTAGATTCTCTCTAGTTTAGATGTCAACGCGTCTCTGGCTCCTAGATTCTCTCTAGTTTAGATGTCAACGCGTCTCTGGCTCCTAGATTCTCTCTAGTTTAGATGTCAACGCGTCTCTGGCTCCTAGATTCTCTCTAGTTTAGATGTCAACGTGTCTCTGGCTCCTAGATTCTCTCTAGTTTAGATGTCAACGCGTCTCTGGCTCCTAGATTCTCTCTAGTTTAGATGTCAACGCGTCTCTGGCTCCTAGATTCTCTCTAGTTTAGATGTCAACGCGTCTCTGGCTCCTAGTTTAGATGTCAACGCGTCTCTGGCTCCTAGTTTAGATGTCAACGCGTCTCTGGCTCCTAGTTTAGATGTCAACGTGTCTCTGGCTCCTAGATTCTCTCTAGTTTAGATGTCAACGCGTCTCTGGCTCCTAGATTCTCTCTAGTTTAGATGTCAACGTGTCTCTGGTTCCTAGATTCTCTCTAGTTTAGATGTCAACGCGTCTCTGGCTCCTAGTTTAGATGTCAACGCGTCTCTGGTTCCTAGATTCTCTCTAGTTTAGATGTCAACGCGTCTCTGGCTCCTAGTTTAGATGTCAACGCGTCTCTGGCTCCTAGATTCTCTCTAGTTTAGATGTCAACGCGTCTCTGGCTCCTAGATTCTCTCTAGTTTAGATGTCAACGCGTCTCTGGCTCCTAGATTCTCTCTAGTTTAGATGTCAACGCGTCTCTGGCTCCTAGATTCTCTCTAGTTTAGATGTCAACGCGTCTCTGGCTCCTAGATTCTCTCTAGTTTAGATGTCAACGCGTCTCTGGCTCCTAGATTCTCTCTAGTTTAGATGTCAACGCGTCTCTGGCTCCTAGATTCTCTCTAGTTTAGATGTCAACGCGTCTCTGGCTCCTAGTTTAGATGTCAACGCGTCTCTGGCTCCTAGATTCTCTCTCTAGTTTAGATGTCAACGCGTCTCTGGCTCCTAGTTTAGATGTCAACGCGTCTCTGGCTCCTAGATTCTCTCTAGTTTAGATGTCAACGTGTCTCTGGCTCCTAGATTCTCTCTCTAGTTTAGATGTCAACGCGTCTCTGGCTCCTAGATTCTCTCTAGTTTAGATGTCAACGCGTCTCTGGCTCCTAGTTTAGATGTCAACGCGTCTCTGGCTCCTAGATTCTCTCTAGTTTAGATGTCAACGTGTCTCTGGCTCCTAGATTCTCTCTCTAGTTTAGATGTCAACGCGTCTCTGGCTCCTAGATTCTCTCTAGTTTAGATGTCAACGCGTCTCTGGCTCCTAGATTCTCTCTAGTTTAGATGTCAACCATCGTGTTTTGTTAAGTGTGGAAATGACTGGACTGGACTGACTGGTCCTCATGACTGCTCCTCTCGGGGTAATGTGGTTTCTAATGAGAATGTTTATCAAAACATGTTGTTGTACTGGAACGATTCACCCTGTGTACACTAGTAAATGTTCATCAACTTGTTGTACAGCAAGACAGTTCTGATTGGACGTGTGTGTGTGGGGGGGGGTGTTTATGTGCTCTCTTTCTCTCTCTCTCTCTGTCTGTGTCTCTGTCTCTCTCTGATATTTAAGGTAAACTAAATGGGAAAGTATTGCTGTACTCTAAATCTCTCTCTCTCTCTCTCTCCCCAGCTGAGCCTCTCCCTCTGCTGGAGCTGTGTCGGCGCTCTGTGAGGGTAGCTTTAGGCAGAGAACGACTGAGTGAGATCCATGGTCTGCCTCTACCGGCCTCTCTCAAGAATTACCTTCTCTACCAATGACCTCGGGACCCTCGGCACAACAGAACATGGCTCCGATCCGTCGGCTGTCCCTGCCGGCCTCCATAAAGAACTACCAAGGGGCTGCCCTGTGCCCTCTCATAATATACACTGAGTGTCACTGTCAGCCTCCATAAATAACTACCAAGGGGCTGCCCTGTGCCCTCTCATAATATACACTGAGTGTCACTGCCGGCCTCTGTCCATAGGGCTGTCCCTAATCAACTACTACCAATTACAACTCAAGGGACGGTCCTGTCCCCTCACTAGGGACTGCCTTGTCCCTTCACAACCCTCATCTTGTACACTTGAGCACAGGCTCAGAACCACAGCCCACCTCTACTGGCCTCGATCAAGAACTACCAATGACCAAGGGAGGGTCTGGGACTCACTCACAACATCTCTCTCCCCCGACTGCCCCGTCTGTGCCCACCAATAGATCCACAGAGCACGCCTCACCCTCGCTCACCGTCTTTGGGATTGTCCCCACTGAGGGTAAACTAACCAGTTCAACAACCCAACATAACTCCAGCTTCTGTGTTTCATCTCCATGAATAATCCTCCCAGCCCTCAGGGCTCATTTCTACTAATCACATTACACCACAGAGTGAGAAGAACACTGTTGTGTGATGCTTGGCGTGTTCAAGACGCCGTAGAGACAGTGGTTGGTGTTGGGTCAGTATTTTTTATATATTTTTTAAATAATTGGCGCATACAATGAACACCCGCCAAATGCGGGAAGATTTAGGTGTTGGCGGGTGGTCAATTTGCAGGGCTCCACAGTGCCAGCGTTACGTTCACCAACAAAATAAATAGTCTGAAGAATTCTGCAATAGCTGTTTTCAAAGTATTTCTGTTTTGTTTCGTAGCTGCTAATTATACTAATCCTATATCCCACCTGGTGCAGCAACACCGCCTGACAGGGGAGCTGAGCTCACATTCTATATCCCACCTGGTGCAGCAACACCGCCTGACAGGGGAGCTGAGCTCACATTCTATATCCCACCTGGTGCAGCAACACCGCCTGACAGGGGAGCTGAGCTCACATTCTATATCCCACCTGGTGCAGCAACACCGCCTGACAGGGGAGCTGAGCTCACATTCTATATCCCACCTGGTGCAGCAACACCGCCTGACAGGGGAGCTGAGCTCACATTCTATATCCCACCTGGTGCAGCAACACCGCCTGACAGGGGAGCTGAGCTCACATTCTATATCCCACCTGGTGCAGCAACACCGCCTGACAGGGGAGCTGAGCTCACATTCTATATCCCACCTGGAGCAGCAACACCGCCTGACAGGGGAGCTGAGCTCACATTCTATATCCCACCTGGTGCAGCAACACCGCCTGGCAGGGGAGCTGAGCTCACATTCTATATCCCACCTGGTGCAGCAACACCGCCTGACAGGGGAGCTGAGCTCACATTCTATATCCCACCTGGAGCAGCAACACCGCCTGACAGGGGAGCTGAGCTCACATTCTATATCCCACCTGGTGCAGCAACACCGCCTGACAGGGAGCTGAGCTCACATTCTATATCCCACCTGGTGCAGCAACACCACCTGACAGGGGAGCTGAGCTCACATTCTATATCCCACCTGGTGCAGCAACACTGCCTGACAGGGGAGCTGAGCTCACATTCTATATCCCACCTGGTGCAGCAACACCGCCTGACAGGGAGCTGAGCTCACATTCTATATCCCACCTGGTGCAGCAACACCGCCTGACAGGGGAGCTGAGCTCACATTCTATATCCCACCTGGTGCAGCAACACCACCTGACAGGGGAGCTGAGCTCACATTCTATATCCCACCTGGTGCAGCAACACCGCCTGACAGGGGAGCTGAGCTCACATTCTATATCCCACCTGGAGAAGGGGAGCTGAGCTCACATTCTATATCCCACCTGGTGTAGCAACACAGTCTGGCAGGGGAGCTGAGCTCACATTCTATATACCACCTGGAGCAGGGGAGCTGAGCTCACATTCTATATCCCACCTGGTGCAGCAACACCGCCTGACAGGGGAGCTGAGCTCACATTCTATATACCACCTGGAGCAGGGGAGCTGAGCTCACATTCTATATACCACCTGGAGCAGGGGAGCTGAGCTCACATTCTATATCCCACCTGGAGCAGCAACACCGCCTGGCAGGGGAGCTGAGCTCACATTCTATATCCCACCTGGAGCAGGGGAGCTGAGCTCACATTCTCTATCCCACCTGGTGCAGCAACACCGCCTGACAGGGAGCTGAGCTCACATTCTATATCCCACCTGGTGCAGCAACACCGCCTGGCAGGGGAGCTGAGCTCACATTCTATATCCCACCTGGAGCAGGGGAGCCGAGCTCACATTCTATATCCCACCTGGTGCAGCAACACCGCCTGGCAGGGGAGCTGAGCTCACATTCTATATCCCACCTGGAGCAGCAACACCGCCTGGCAGGGGAGCTGAGCAGGGGAGCTGAGCTCACATTCTATATCCTACCTGGTGCAGCAACACCGCCTGACAGGGGAGCTGAGCAGGGGAGCTGAGCTCACATTCTATATCCCACCTGGAGCAGGGGAGCTGAGCTCACATTCTATATCCCACCTGGAGCAGGGGAGCTGAGCTCACATTCTATATCCCAACTGGAGCAGGGGAGCTGAGCTCACATTCTATATCCCACCTGGAGCAGCAACACCGCCTGGCAGGGGAGCTGAGCAGGTGAGCTGAGCTCACATTCTATATCCCACCTGGAGCAGGGGAGCTGAGCTCACATTCTATATCCCACCTGGAGCAGCAACACCGCCTGGCAGGGGAGCTGAGCTCACTGAGTGAAGTGCTGATAGATTCATGCTCATGAACGTTGGTCTAATTTACTCAAGTCTACAAAGTGAGACTTTGTCCTCGTGTTTCTTGGCTATTTCAATTGTTTTGTTCACAAGATTGGTTGTTTTTCAACGTTCGTTTTGAGTCCGCTGCTTCATTGGATAGCAAAATCTCCCTAGTCAGACCCCAAATCTCTCTTTCTCTCACACACACACACACACACACACACGACAGAATGCGAGTGGCCCCGTTACCATGGTAACTTCCCTCCCTTAAAGGGGCAACTGGGCATTTTGTCTCCAGATATTTTGATTTTTAAAAGACCGAGGTCACAATTTTAAATGTATTAAATTGTACTTCTTACTAACACATTTCTTGTTTTAGAAATATTAAAAAGCATGATTGTCAGTTTTTGTTGTAATTATGGCCAAAATATTTCAGCTGGTTAAAGAATTTGAGTGGCTGGTTGATTTTTTTTGTTTCTACCTTCAACAATGACTGCTGGACCAAAAACAACATTTTAGGCCCTGTTTTATAATCCAGTTTTTATGGCTTACTTTAATCATATACTGGGACATCCACGGCTGTGACGGATATGACATGCAGACAGGACTTTTATCCAGATCTCTGCTGTTCCTGAGGACTACCATGTAAAGACATAAGTTGGTGTCCTGTCTGTCCGTGTTAAAGTGCAATGAGTTTGACGTCAGACTGCAACACCTTGTGATTTGACTTCTCTCCTTTTTGTTTGCAGTTTGGCTTAGATTTTTTATTTTTTTTACATCAATCACTTGATGGTTGTATGACATGTCCTGTTGGGGGTAAAAGTTGGAATATTGTGTTGGAATCAAACTTAAGTTCGTTGGCGGCGGGGGGGGGTGGTGGTGTGTGTTGTAGAATAGATTTGTTTGTTATTTGTTATGATCCCCATTTGAAGTGCTGAGATTCTTAAATAATAATTTTCCTAACACTTTCTGACCACCAGGTGTCGCCATTTCTCACGTCTTTACAATTCCCCTTGTCGACGGCCAATAATAATATGCTTTTTTAGCACTCTTTTTATCCAAAGGGACTTAGTCATGCGTGAATACATTTTACGTATGGGTGTACCCGGGAATTGAACCCATTACCCTGTCTTTACAAGCACCATGCTATACCAACGGCGTGACAGAGGACCACCGTGAGATGGTGCTCCTTTATATACTTGTTGAGACTTAGGGGATTTAGCCCTGTGTGTGTACTCTCCGGGGGGGGGGGGGGGGGGTTATTTAGCCCTGTGTATGTACTCTCTGGGGGGGGGTTCAGCCCTGTGTATGTACTCTCTTGGGGGGGGGGGGGGGATTTAGCCCTGTGTGTGTGACCTCTACAGTGGGGGGAGGGGGATTTAGCCCCGTGTGTGTGTGTGTACTCTCCGGGGGGATTTGGCCCAGTGTGTTTTATACTGCAGTGCTATCTGCTAGGCCCGGTGGGCTGGACAGACCAGGACTGACCTCTAATGTTGAGGTGATAGGATGCAATTTCTCCTGGAAGCACCACCATTACTACCACTGTTTTATATCTCAAGGTGACCATTTACCCTTACCCCTCCCCCCGTACCCTTACCCCGCCCCCTACCCCGATCTTTTTAAAAGGGATAGTTCAACCAAATGACGTATTTAGTTCACAATCATTCTAGTGCAATCCACGCTTTGGGTTAGTTTACCTAGCCTCCCCTTGTCCATAGAATACGTACAGGGTAAGGAAACCAAGATGTTTTCTATGAACAGTCCCTTTAACTCAACCTGAGAACTGCAGATTCTTCTTTCTGTACTATTTGAAGTGCCTAGCTGTTTTATGTTGGGGGGGGGGGGGGGTGACAGATTTAAGACTTTTTATTTTATTGGAGAGCTTTGTATATAAACTGAAGGATGACATCGCTGTGATCGTTTGTAGCATGCAACTGATGTTTTCTCATTTGCCCACCAAGCCAATCACTGTCCATGTTCATGAATTTTTCTTCCTGCTTTGGGATCCATACGTATTGTTTTCATTTGGAAAAATCATATAGGTTCAAATGGCACCCTATTCCCTACATAGTGAACTACTTTTGACAAGGGTCCATAGGGCTCTGGTCAGTAGTGCGCTGAATCGGGTGTGATTTTGGGATGTAATAATGGAGACAAGCCAATCCACGCGTGCTGCTGCAACGTGATGCCAAGAGGGTACAAATTGACAGCATATTGTCAAATTATGATTTTTTTTTTTTTTCTTCATTTTGAGTCATTTTCAGATGTCCAGATGTGGTCTGAGTTCGGCATTGTGTCCAGTCTTTAGACCATGCGGCGCCGATTGGTTTTTATTTCCATCTCACTTGCAACCGCTCGTTCTGTTTTGTGTTCCTTGATGAAATGATTTGTAACTATATATATAATAAAAGTTTATTTCAAATGTATATATTTTGTGCTGTTAAGTGACTTTATCTGTATGATTTAATTGGTGCTCAAAAGTATCAACAAGGTAGCAGAAGCAAGTGGAAATGGAACTGAATTGTGTGACGATATGTCAACTGTGCAGTGGCCACCCAAATGAAAAATATCCACTTTACTAAAATCAGAAGCTTTTAGCTAGGAAATGGGAGCGCCACCGGAATTTTCCTTATCTAGCCTGCAGGGGGCGCCAAAGAACAGATACTGGCCTTACTGCACCAACTACCTTATGATCGTTTTTAGTTCAATTGCAAAAGTCAAAGGACCTCTTGTTGTTAAACATTAAACCCCAAAGTGAAAGGTTTACTGTAGCGGCTTAGTGTGTGTGTGTTTGTCATCATAATGAAGACCTTTGTATCGATACAGATCCACTCAAATAACTTTTGCAGTGTTGCTTACTGCAAACGTGAACATCGACTACGTCTATGGAAAAGTCAACAAACAAGTCGTATTTGTGCCCAGAGTAAACTTTTTTATTTGATTAGATGTTTTTTTAAACTGATCAATCAGCAGATTTCCACTGCCAAACATCCCAATTTACCACGTGGTTGAATGAATGACTTCTGTCTGTACTCCATAGGATATGAACCTTGATACCTTGTAAAGTAGTACTTTAGGAAATAGTTTAATCAATCCGTATCATCAATTAAATCACTATGGACAAAACATGTAACCATGACAAGAAAACACACCCACATGAAGCACCTGCGCCGTTTGTAGCCATGTAAGAAGAGTCCCGGTTTATTTATCTTTTATTTTATTTTTTAAATATTTGTTTAATATATTTTTTTTTAAAGGCGTTAAATGCTGTTGGCGATCTCAGAATGATCGAGGCCTCCAATAGCCAAAAGACTGTTCACATGGGCAGCACCATTTTTAGGGCTTCCACCATTTTTTTTTAATGTAGTCAACTGAGTGAGTGGGACTTTTAAATTGATTGGCTGATGTCCAACCGGGGTCATCATGAGGAATCGGCCAATCAGGAAATGTACTATTTCAAAATGGAGAGAACGGGTTGAGGCTGTCGCAGGTAGTTGACCTCGCATCATTTCACAAAGGACTCCTCCGTTGTATCCCTGCGATGAGCTTCGTCTCCTCTGACACAGATTACTATAGCAGAGTCATCAGAGAAGTTCTGTGTCTGTTCATTGGTGTGTGTGAAGTCATGTGTTAACAGGAAAGGGTTATTTCCCCTTAGTAAGAATGTGAGTTATCCAGTGACATATTCCATTTTCTCTTTACACCTCCAGAACTGGGTACAAACGCAGTTCAAATATGTCAAACATTTGCTTTAGCCTGCCTGGAGTGTCTGATGTCTTTTTCCTGTTGGTTTCAGTTCAACAGACAAGCTCAATCAAGCAGAACTAAAGTATTTCAAAATGATCTCCAATAGTGCTTGGGTTCCCGTCAGGGAAACGGACCAGAGTTCTTCCGGGTCACGTCACACGGACCTCTCACGACAACAAACGGAACACAGGCGATACATCTGCCTAGACGCTCCCAGTCACACCAAGACAAGGAGAGGATACATGGACGTGTGGTTTACAAAATTAGCACTTTATAGTAAGAAAAATTAAACTATGCAATGTTTATTTTGTTGTTGTTGCAACTATTGTATTTAAATTACCCTCCATTGCAGTTTTGTTTGTTTGCCATTCTGAATCTAGCCGTTTTACAAAGGACAAAGCGGATAGCTGTCACCCGTGTGTACCCTCATGGCCTCTGCTGTGGGTTAGTTATAATAATTCTAGGACAATTTAGCATCTGTTTTTCAAGGTGACCTACAGTAATGCATGCACACATTCTCTAATGGGTGGCCCCAGCAGGAACTGAACATACGCTCCTGGAGTTGCAAGTGCAATGGTCTACCAACTGCGCCACACAGGACAGCATGCTAGGGGTTGTTTGACTGGTTTTTAAATTCTGGATGTTCTACCAGGGGGATTCTGATGTTCTACCAGGGGGATTCTGATGTTCTACCAGGCTAAATGTCCTTTCAATTCTTAGAGTGCCTGAAGGGTAAGGGACTTGGATTGGAATTTTGAATTGGGCACTTGCCATATGATTTCTCTGAAGTGTGGTCACCAGGTGTAGACATACAGCTCTATGGATTTAAAGTTAGCCTTGTGTGGTCTGTCCACTAGTTGAATCACTGTCCTTTTGCTAACCTCTCTGGGTCGTTCCATTTGATTTCAATCCCTTTTTGACCTCACCCCCCTTTTCATTTGAATGAAACTATCTATACATATTTCCCCTTGGTAGAAGTAAGTTAGAAAATAACTGTTTGGACCTGAATTGCAAAATAATTCGGAGAGGTGCTCACTCAGTTGACCTTTTCTTCATCACTGGAAGAGCTAACGGTTGAGTTTGATTTAATTTAAACGTTTTCATTCAAACAGGGTTGTCAAACTATTTGATAATTTCTTGGTTATTATAATTTTTAATAAAAATTGATTTTTTTACCTTTAACATCAATTATTTAAAAACGCATAAAATCTTTATGTACTCACTTAGTACACTGGCTAAGTGAAAGTAGCATGTTACGGTTTTATCACCCTTATTTCCACCTACCCAGTTCTTTCTTATCAGTAACCTGGACTAATAAAAGGCCAGAGATGCACTCCTTTGGGTATATTGTTTAATTGGATAAATTATTTATCTCTCCGTGGTCAACTGTTCTGTCAATCTTCTTGCCATAAATAAATAGAGGCCCCCACTTGTATCGTTGCCAGACCTCTCCACGTCACCGTCAACTCCCCCGACCAGCCCCTATGACGTCGATTCTTCAGAATTTGATTACTGTTGTCCTAGCAGCAGGATATTATCTTGCCGGCATGATCGCGGATTTTTTTTCAACATAAGAGTCCCCTTGCAAAGAAACACTAAACTGGGAATATCATTTTTTTTGTTGCATTGCACTATAGTGCAATACAACTGTTTTTCACAGCACTGAAACCGCCTTTGAAAAAATAAATAGATAATTTGACATATCTTAATTTTAATAGTGTATTTATGTCAGCATTTCTTTTGAAAGTTTATGCAACTACTGTTATGTTGAAAGCATTTGTGTAGGCTATGTTTAAAGAAATACACTTTTAATGAAATACAAATGTGTCATTGGACATACTCAATAGAGTCTGCAAAACTTAAATGGGTCTCTTGTGCTGAGCAAAGAGTTTAATACAGAGTGCTGCTGAGTCCTTAAAAGCTCTACATGGTCTTGTGCTTAGCGGAGCAGAGCATGGAAGTAAGTTTGTGTTTATACAGGATGTACTGCCACCACCTACCGTCAACCAATCATGTCAATGCAGAGCTATACAGAGCCCTCCAAGCTGTCCGAGCCCTCCGCATTGTTAAAACATTTGAGAGGCACATGGCGATGCAGTACGAAGCTTGATTTGGCCGTTGCATGACTCTGGAGGCTCCACAATCGTGTCACACCTTCCATACGAAGCCTCCAACCACCTTTTCAGGTCAAGCATAAATTGGCTTTAACTCCACCCACTCTATTCATTGCAATGCAATACACGGCATATGGTATACTTATTGACTCCAGTCCCCCTCCCAAACTAACAACATTCGGTTAGTAGAGACTACTGGGTATTTTCCAACCCACTTTAACTCAGATAGGTAGAAAAGTTGTCCCTCTACAGCCCAATATTCTCAACATACCAATATCAACATTTTTTTCATTATTTGTCTTTAAAAAAATGTTTTCAAAAACATATTTTATATTTGTTTTCAGAAATGACGTATTAAATGTTTTATGTTGGCACAATAAAAGTGGCCTTTGATTATTTTTTTATGAGGTATCCAGATTGCAATGTTTTCAAATGCAGGCTATTATTTTGAAGGTTTCTTCGTTACCATACGAAAAAACTGACATGATCGTTTGTGCTGCTGGCAGAATTAGTAGTCAGAGTTTGGAAACGCTTCAGAGACCGCCGGCTGGACGACTGGCTAGTGACAGCAGCTGACAAGCAAGATAAACCACATTTTCGCCTCTGACTTGTAGAGATTACATTTACGAGAAGACAAAGAAGATTATGGTTAGATTTTTTAAACATGGCACATAATAATAATACGCTATTACATCTCTTCGCAGGCGGGTAAGTGTTCCTTTTACGACATTTAATTGATTGATTTTTATCTAGCTAGCATTAGCATAGCTGAATATATATATATATATATATTTTTTTTAATAGTCTAGCGGCTTCTGCTTTTGTCCCGGTAAATTTATGTTAGCTATTGTGTTAGATTGATGGGTTACTCGGCAGCTTGCGTTGTCGTTTTAAGATATTTGTGCCACATCTTGACCAAACGAGTCATATTCTCACTAAACCGAAATGTGTTTAACAAGCTAACGTTACTCTCCCCCTCCACTCAATGAGTGAGAAGGCCTCGCTACAGCATGAGGTTGCGACCTAACTCTAATGGTGAACAGTGTGATTTTAACAATTCTGCCAAAGATTTCAGAACCGTATTTTTAACTGGCTAACAAGTGTTTATTGTATCATTCGTCTAGTTATTCAATGTCAGGTGGCCCAACTATTGTCCTTCTCACTGCTAGCATGCTAGCTAGGCTAATCAAACCGGATATAGATTTTTATGAATCGTCTATCCCGACTGGCGTTAATAAACAGTTGGCTAACTTAAAAAAAAAAAAAAAAAATTATAGTGAAAATCCTGGCCATTTGCAATGACCTCTATTTCTACGAAGGTCCGTATCACTTGAGCTATGAACTCGAATACAACATTCAAGAGTATTAATGTTTTATATTTGATGTGGCATTTAGTTAACTGGCAAGTGTCGCAGTCCATTCTGACCTTAGAATATGTCCTCGAGTTACATAATCGTTCCCCAGTCATTCAGTCATCCATGTGACGATGTGAAGTGCTGCAGCTAGCAAGCTATCTCGTTTTAGCCACTGCAGCTTAGCATAGAGGAATCTACTATATTTATAGCTAGCGATATATTTATTATATTCTAAGATGTATAAAAAATAAAAAAAAGATCAAACGTAACCTAAAATGTATTTGAGCTAATATGTAGCTAGCTATTCATGAGAAAAATATTATCCGGCTTAAACTTGGAAGTTTATAAAGATTTTTTATTTTGGAAGCTAGCAGGACTATTTGACACTCAAGGTCACCCATTGACAGCTCTTGACATTTGGGAAAGCACTATTCAAAACCTAGGACTGATAATCCATTTAGTTGGGGATATATGATCCTGTATTGGACCCATAGAGGAATAGAAATGCAAGTCATACAGTTATGTCTATATAGGCCCTATATTTCATAGAACAGCCAATGTTAAGAAGTGCCATAGTGGTGAGGATAATGGTAATAACGCTTACTTTATTTATATTATTTATAAAATCAGAACATAATAATAATAGCCCATCTGTATACAGCCCATCTATCTACCTCATCCCCATACTGTATTTATTTATTTAGTTATTTTTGCACCCCAGTATCTCTATTTGCACATCCATCTTTTGCACATCTACAATTCCAGTGTTTAATTGCCATATTGTAATTACTTCGCCACCATGGCCTATGTATTGCCTTAACTCCCTTATTTGACCTAATTTGCACACACTGTGTATATAGACTTTGTTTTCTATTTCTATTGAATTATTGACTATGTTTTGTTCATTCCATGTGTAACTCTGTTGTATGTGTCAAACTGCTATGCTTTATCTTGGCCAGGTTGCAGTTGCAAATGAGAACTTGTTCTCAACTAGCCTACCTGGTTAAATAAAGGTGAAATAAATAATTTTAAAAAAATGACAGTTGAAAAAAATAATAGTAGTCGCTATAGTAGAATAGAGCAAATATCATTAGTGACAAGCTCACACTGAATATCATTGTCAAGGCAATACTACATTTATTTTGGGATTGAGATCCAAGAGTCTAGCCTGCCTTTCCAAGCTGCACACTGACTGCAGACATAACATCAAGAACTGTATTTACAGAGGCTGTTACATGCCATGGTCTCTTCTGAGCTAGTAAATGTTTAATGGTTTCACATTTGAACTGATTCAAAAAGTTAACTTTGGTTGTCTGGAGGACACCATGATATGGCCTTTTGCCATACCGTGTTTAGTATGCATATCACTGTCACACGTAGGGTTATGCAACTCCGTCTCGTCCACAGTATGTTTTTCTCATTGCGTCCCAGACGGCTAGGAGATGCTTATGATAAGCCGAGTGAATGGATAGCTATTTGTTTGTTATTGGAAGCAGTTGCATTTGGCACAATGTGCCCTTTTAGACATCTAGTCACTCTGACTTGAGCTCCGGAGTTCCTCTGTGGAGATACGAGAGAACCTTCCAGAAGGACAACCATCTCTGTAGCACTCCACCAATCAGATGTGATATATCAGAAATTGTCTAATATAATTGTCAATCTAAAATATGATCATATAATTCTAAAATAATTGATACCGGTTTGATCCAAATGTTCATTCTAAATAGCCTCTTAAAAAATATGTAACATACTATAAATGTCTCTGAGTACAGTTACATGCACACAGTAATGCGATGTATTTTGGATAGTCAGATTAATGTAAGTTTGATTTAAACTTTTACATGCTTTGTAAGAAGAACGATTCCCCCTAAATACTCCTGTTTTTACATGGACATATCTGAAATCAGGCTACCTTATGTCACTTTGATAGATGAAGAAAATCGCCCATCTAAATACATGTTCTTCCACAGCCTTGCATGTTATTTTTGGGAAGCGTTTTTTTTTATTATTTTGAGTTTGGACATATACAGTTTGTGAAAACGACTTCTAGTTTAGTTGTTCCGAACTCACTTCAGTCACGCTAAAGAAGGAGGCTGGTGCTAACACGTGCGCAGTACAAATTAAACGCCGATTTAAAAAATAAAAAAAAAATGCGTTTTGCATGTCCTAATCATTTGAAAGATTGCTCAGAAAACCAGGTGTTTTTATTCGGGGTATGTTTACTTAGATTTTTTGACCTTAAGTCGTTTTAAAGATAAGGCACTGTGTAAGGTGTCTTCAGCCGATGTTAGTTTATGGGTGAGGATTTAACGGAATTGTTTGAATGGAATGTTGGCATATTGGCGGTTCATTTGAAAAATTTAAATCATTAACGGTATCGTTCTTAAAACTGGCAGGCTAGCTTTGGTAACACATATATACAGTGCAGATTAATTCCTCAAGTTCATTATTTTACACTCTTTTATCACAGCGCTGGCAAACCATGGTTGACGAGCTCCCTGACCAAAACGGTCAACCTAAATTTGTGTCGAACATATCCGGCTTGCGGGTGGTTTCAGTAAAAAACATATATAATATTATACTGAACAAAAATATGAATGCAACATGCACAAATTAAAAAATATTTTAGTTACAGTTTATATAAGGAAATCAGTCAATTGGAAAAATGATTTAGGCCCTAATCTATGGATTTCAACACAACTGGGCAGGGGTGCAGCCATGAGTGGTCTTGGGAGGGCATGGGCCCACCCACTTGGCAGCCAGGCCCAGCCAATCAGAATTTGTTTTCCCCCACAAAAGGGCTGTATTACAGACAGAAACACTCCTCAGCATGTCTTGCGCCTCCCGTAGTCTTGGCTGTGTGGCGTTGTTACACGTGGTCTGCGGTTGTAAGGCTTGTTGGACGTACTGCCATGTTCTCTAAAACGACGTAGGAGGCAGCTTATGGTAGAGAAATTAACATTATATTCTCTGGCAACAACTCTGGAGGACATTCCTGCAGTCAGCATGCCAATTGTCCGCTCCCTCATCTTGAGACGTGGCATTGTTGTGTGACAAAACGGCACATTTAGAGTAACCCTTTATTGTCCCCCAGCATAAGGTGCACCTGTGTAATGATCATGCTGTTTAATCATCTTCTTGATATGCCACACCTGTCAGGTGGATGGATTATCTTGGGAAAGGAGAAATGCTCACTAACAAGGATGTAAACAAATTTGTACACAATTTGAGGTTCTTGTGCGTATGGAACATTTCTAGGTTTTTATTTATTTCATCTCATGAAACATGGGACCAACAATTTACATGTTGCGTTTTATATTTTTTGTTCAGTGTACGAAAATGCGTGCGTGTAGATACAGTGTATTCAGAAAGTATTCAGACCCCTTCACAGTTTCCACATTTTGTAACGTTACAGGCTCATAATATTTTTTTTTTTTACTCATCTACACTCAATACCCTATAATGACAAAGCAAAAACAGTTTTTTCTCTCAAGCTCTGTCAGGTTGGATCAGGAGCGTCGTTACACAGCTGTTTTTAAGTCTTTCCAGAGATGTTTTGATCGGGTTCAAGCCGTGGCTCTGGGACGTTCAGAAACTTGTCAGTGACCAACGGGTTCTTGGTCACGTCCAAGAGCAGGCCCTTCTCCGCCGATTGCTCAGTTTGGCTGGGCGGCCAGCTCTAGGAAGAGTCTTGGTGGTTCCAAACTTCTTCCATTTAAGAATGATGAAGGCCACTGTGTTTCTTGGGGATCTTCATTGCCGCAGACATTTTTTGCTACCCTTCCCCAGATCTGCGCCTCAACAATCTTTTCTCAGAGCTGTACGGACAATTCCTTCAACCTCATGGCTTGGCTTTTGCTCTGACATGCACTGTCAACTGTGAGACCATATATAGACGTGTGCCTTTCCAAATCATGTCCAATAAATTGAATTTAACACAGGTGGACTTCAATCAAGTTGTAGAAACATCTCAAAGATGATCAATGGAAACACAATGCACCTGAGCTCAATTGAGTCTCATAGCAAAGGGTCTGAATACTTATGTAATTAAGGTTTTCTGTTTTATTGTTAATACATTTGTAAAAAATGTCTAAACCAGTTTTCGCTTTGTCATTATGGGGTGTTGTGTGTAGATTGATGGAGAATTCAAAAAATATATATATATATTTTTTTTAGAATCAATCTATAATGTATCCACACAATACCTCATAATGTCAGTGGAATTATGTTTACAAATCAATTAAAAATGTAAAAGTAAGGTGGTAAAAATGTGCTCAAGAACCACACAAAATGACGTACACTCACTCTGTGTGCTACTTAACATGATTTTTGAATGACTTCCTCATCTCTGTACCCCACACATAAAATTATATCTAAGGTCCCTTAGTCTAGCAGTGAATTTTCGGATTCAACCAAAAAGACCAGGGAGGTTTTCCAAACAAAGCCTTGCAAAGAAGGACACCGATTGGTAGATGGGTAAAAATGTAAAAAATACATTGAATATCCCTTTAAGCATGGTGAAGTCCTTAATTACACTTTGGATGGTGTATCAATACACCCAGTCACTACAAAGATACAGGCGTCCTTCCTAACTCAGTTGCCGGAGAGGAAGGAAACCGCTCAGGGATTTCACCAGAGGACCAATGGTGACTTTAAAACAGTTACATAGTTTAATGGCTGTGATGGTAGAACTGAAGATGGATCCTCTTGAAAATCTATGGTAAGACTTGAAAATGGCTATCTTGCAATGATCAACAGCCAACTTGGCAGAGCTTGAAAACTTTTTAAAAATCCAGGTGTGCAAAGCTCTTGGACTTACCCAAAAAGACTCGCAAGCTGTAATTGTTGCCAAAGACGATTCTAGCATGTGTTTTACTCGGGTGTCAATACTTATGTAAATTTGATTTTCAATACATTTGAAGAAATTTCCATAAATATGTTTTCACTTTGTCATTATGGGGTATTGTGTGTAGATGGCCATGGGATTTTTTGGCAAATTTTTTTTTAGATATTCAATTTATTTAACACAACAAAATGTGGAAAAAGTCAAGGGATATGAATACTTTCTGAAGGCACTGTATGTTTTTATTATATATATATTTTTAAAAAATGTTTTTTTTTAAATCACTAAAACCAAATCTGAACTGTGTCTAGCTCGCTAATAATCACCAAAACGGCAAGAAAATAACCTCTGGACCTCGTTGAAGACAGAATGCGGGCCCCCTCGGGGCAAAACTAATCTAATTCCTTCTGTCACGCCTTGTCTTGGATGGACAGGGGTTGTAGAGAGGTTAATATCTTCTGTGACGCAAGACTATTCCTCACTTAAAATTATTATTATTTTTTTTAAATGTAGGTCATAAATCAAATGAAGTGCGTGATTTGGACATTTTTAAACGGCTATGTAGGCTTAGGCTGTAAGACCTCTTCTCTCTCTAGCTTTTAGTCAAATTAGCTTCTTGGTTCAATGACCTTTTGTGCCAGATGTGTATAGAGTCAATGTGAGAGCCTGTTCACGACACTGTCTCTTTTAGTGAGGCCATTAAAAGTACTGCGCGGCTGCTACTGTTATGTATATTGATGGTAAATTACATTCCCTGAGAGAGGGAGAAATGGAAATCCAGGGGTGGACTATGACCCAACTGAATCTCACTGATAACACTGCAACAGACAGCAGGACTACTTCACCCTGTATAATCATAGCACACTACAAATTGGACAAATGTAAATACGTGTTTTTGTATTTTTAATAGTCTACCATGCCCTGACAAAAGGCTGGTTCAGGTACGTAAGGGCAACAACTAAGGCTCTCCACTTCCTGAAACCTCATTTGGTAATCCTTTCCACCGTCATCGGGAGTTAAATCTCCATTGTCATTCGCCTTGTTAATTCATTAATGCCATATTAATGTTTTGCTATTCTCCGTGTAGATGTTGTAAACCTGACTTTTTAAATGACCTGAGATTAGTGTATATATTATTACTGTATTATAAATGTTACTGTATTTTACCATCTTTCTCTCTGCAGATGTAGTGGCACGGTGGGAGCCATCGTGACTTGTCCTCTGGAGGTGCTGAAGACCAGGCTGCAGTCGTCGGGCCTCGCGCTCCGGCCCGTGTTCCAGGTCCAACTGGGCACGCTCAATGGTACTGGGGTCATCAGACCAGGCTCGGGCACCGTTACGCCACCTGGCCTGCTGCAGGTCTTACGGTAAGGGTTTGTCCCTCTTCTTATTATTAGCTTGGGGCTAGTCTACTATGGGTCTTACGGTAAGGGGGGTTGTCCCTCCTTATTAGCTTGGGGCTAGTCTACTATGGGTCTTCCGATAAGGGGATATCCCTCCTTATTAGCTTGGGGCTAGTCTACTATGGGTCTTACGGTAAGGGGTTGTCCCTCCTTATTAGCTTGGGGCTAGTCTACTATGGGTCTTACGGTAAGGGGTTGTCCCTCCTTATTAGCTTGGGGCTAGTCTACTATGGGTCTTACGGTAAGGGGTTGTCCCTCCTTATTAGCTTGGGGCTAGTCTACTATGGGTCTTACGGTAAGGGGTTGTCCCTCCTTATTAGCTTGGGGCTAGTCTACTATGTATCTTACGGTAAGGGGGGTTGTCCCTCCTTATTAGCTTGGGGCTAGTCTACTATGGGTCTTACGGTAAGGGGCTCTTATAAGTTTGGGCTGCTACAGGTCTCGTGGTAATGGTTTCACCATGTTGTGTACAGTGCTGTGAAAAAGTATTTGTCCCCTTTCTGATTTTCTATAATTTTGATACGGAATGTTATCAGATCTTCAGCCAACCGCTAATATAAGATAAAGGGAACCTGAGTTTTTCAAATAACAAAAACAAATATACTTAATTAAATAAAATAAAGTTATTCAACACCCAACTCCACTCAGTTTGTATTTTTTTTTATGGATCCCCATTACCTGCTGCCAAGGCAGCAGCTACTCTTCCTGAGGTTTATTATGGATCCCCGTTAGTTCCTGCCAAGGCAGCAGCTACTCTTCCTGTGGTTTATTATGGATCCCCATTAGTCCCTGCCAAGGCAGCAGCTACTCTTCCTGGGGTTTATTATGGATCCCCATTAGTTCCTGCCAAAGCAGCAGCTACTCTTCCTGAGGTTTATTATGGATCCCCGTTAGTTCCTGTCAAGGCAGCAGCTACTCTTCCTGGGGTTTATTATGGATCCCCATTAGTTCCTGCCAAGGCAGCAGCTACTCTTCCTGAGGTTTATTATGGATCCCCATTAGTTCCTGCCAAGGCAACAGCTACTCTTCCTGAGGTTTATTATGGATCCCCGTTAGTTCCTGCCAAGGCAGCAGCTACTCTTCCTGTGGTTTATTATGGATCCCCATTAGTCCCTGCCAAGGCAGCAGCTACTCTTCCTGGGGTTTATTATGGATCCCCATTAGTTCCTGCCAAAGCAGCAGCTACTCTTCCTGAGGTTTATTATGGATCCCCGTTAGTTCCTGTCAAGGCAGCAGCTACTCTTCCTGGGGTTTATTATGGATCCCCATTAGTTCCTGCCAAGGCAGCAGCTACTCTTCCTGAGGTTTATTATGGATCCCCGTTAGTTCCTGCCAAGGCAGCAGCTACTCTTCCTGGAGTTTATTATGGATCCCCGTTAGTTCCTGCCAAGGCAGCAGCTACTCTTCCTGGAGTTTATTATGGATCCCCGTTAGTTCCTGCCAAGGCAGCAGCTACTCTTCCTGGAGTTTATTATGGATCCCCGTTAGTTCCTGCCAAGGCAGCAGCTACTCTTCCTGGGGTCCGGCAGAATTAAAGCAGTTATACAATTTTAAAAAACAAACATTACAATACAAGCATTACAGAATTCACAACACACTGTGTCCCCTTGGACCCCTGCTCTACTACCTACAACACACAATCCGTGTGTGTGTGTGTGTGTGTTTGTTCCTATGTTTGTGTTGCTTCACACTCCCCACTGTACAATAAGGTGTGTTTTTTAAATCTGATTCTACTGCTTGCATCAGTTACCTGATTTGGAATAGAGTTCCATGTAGTTGTCTTTATGTAGTTTCTGTGCGCCTCCCATAGTCTGTTCTGGACTTGGGGACTGTGAAGAGACCTCTGGTGGCATGTCTTGTGTGGTATGCACAGATGTCTGAGCTGTGTGCTAGTCGTGTAAACAGACAGCACGGTACTTTCAACATGTCAATACCTTTCACACATATAAGTAGTGATGGAAGTCAATCTCTCCTCTACTTTGAGCCAGGAGAGATTGACATGCATATGATTTATATTTGGCTCTCTGTGTACATCCAAGGCCCAGACGTGCTGCCCTGTTCTGAGCCAATTGCAATTTTCCTAAGTCCCTCCTTGTGGCACCTGACCACACGACTGAACAGTAACCCAGGTGTGATAACTAGGGCCTGTAGGACCTGCCTTAGGTTGAGGTTTAGTAAATGATTTGTCCCAAATACTATGCTTTTAGTTTTTTAATATTTAGGATTAACTTATTCATTGCCACCCGTTCTGAAACTATCTGCATCTCTTTAAGTATTGCAGTCATTTCAGTTGCTGTAGTGGCTGACGTGTATAATGAGTCATGCCAGTGGCATATCGTTAAAGATTGAAAAAAGTAAGGGGCCTAGACAGCTGCCCTGGGGAATTCCTGATTCTACCTGGATTATGTTTGAGGCTTCCATTAAAGAACACCCTCTGTGTTCTGTTAGACCGGTAACTCTTTATCCACAATATAGCAGGGGATGTAAAGCCATGACACATCAGTTTTACCAGCAGCAGGCTGATCGATAATGTCGAAAAAAAGACTGAAGTCTAACAAAACAGCCTCCCACAATCTTTTTTATCAGCAACTTCTTTCAGCCAATCATCAGTTATTTGTGCTGTGTTTGTTGAATGTCCTTCCCTTATAAGCATGCTGAAAGTTTGTCAATTTGTTTACTGTAAAATAATGTTGTATCTGGTCAAACACATTTTTTTTCTGTTGGCTGTTTGAGCCAGTAAAGGGGCTTTACTATTCTTAGGTAGTGACTTTTGCTTCCCCCCCATGACTGGGGGGAACTTTCTAGTAGGCTAGGATTGAAAAGCAGGCTAACGGAAGTGGCAATATCATCCCCAATATCATCCTCAGTCATTTTCCATCCAAGTTGTCAGGCTTGTCATTGTTGATAGACAACAAAAAAAAATCACCTCTTCCACACTCACTTTACGGAATTTGAAATTACAATTCGTGTTTTTAATAATTTAGTGAGATATACTTGGATGTGTAGTGTCAGCATTTGTTGCTTGCATGTCATGCCTACATTTGCTAATCTTGCCAACTACTTTAAGGAATATTTAAATATCTGTCAATCCTTTTTCCTCATCAATCCACTCGGATTTAAGTTTTCAGTAATTTTCTTAATGGGTGCATGCTTATTAGTAACTGGAATAAGCAATTTCATAATGTGTTAAGATCAATGTGTTAACCTCTTATGGCTGCAATCCCGTTAACGGGATAATTTTCATCAACAACCGCTGAATTGCATAGCTCCACATTCAAATAATATTACAAAAAATATTTAAATTCATGAAATCACAAGTGCAATATAGCAAAACCACAGCTTAGCCTTTTGTTAATCCACCTGTCGTGTCAGATTTTGAAAACATGCTTTACAGCGAAAGCAATCCAAGCGTTTGTAAGTTTATCGATCGCTCAACAAAACATTATGTACACCTAGCATCAAGTAGCTTGGTCACGAAAATCAGAAAAGCAATTAGTAAATTAGCATTAGTAAAGATGTGATCAATACATGTTGATGATTTCATTCCTGTGCTGTTTGTAAACACCCTGGTAGGTTGACTGATAACCTGATCCAGGTTGCAGGTTACTGGTTACAGTTTGAAGCTTTGTTTTGAGTGGGCAGCCTGATGAAAGCTAGTTAATATTTAAATCCCCTAGATAATATACCTCCTCTATTGGTATCACATACATTATCAAACATTTCATACATATTGTCCAGATACTGACTGTTAACTCTTGGTGGTCTATAGCAGCTTCACACCAGAATGGGCTTTAGGTGAGGCAGATGAACCTGTAGCCATATGACTTCAACAGTATTTAACATTCTCCAGATACTGACTGTTAACTCTTGGTAG
The DNA here is from genome assembly GCF_057628025.1 of Oncorhynchus mykiss. Taxonomy (NCBI): domain Eukaryota; kingdom Metazoa; phylum Chordata; class Actinopteri; order Salmoniformes; family Salmonidae; genus Oncorhynchus; species Oncorhynchus mykiss. The sequence continues at coordinate 77,485,781 of NC_143030.1, read as the reverse complement.
TCTATAGCAGCTTCACACCTGAATGGGCTTTAGGTGAGGCAGACGAACCTGTAGCCATATGACTTCAACAGTATTTAACATTATCCAGATACTGACTGTTAACTCTTGGTAGTCTATAGCAGCTTCCCACCAGAATGGGCTTTAGGTGAGGCAGATGAACCTGTAGCCATATTACTTCAACAGTATTTAACATGAGATCCTCTCTAATCTTTACAGGAATGTGGATCTGAGTATAAACAGCAACTTGTTGTGACATCTTTAGCTGCAAAGACTCCAACTAAACGCTTCCTGTAGTTGTTGATCAGTCTCTCACATCACTGTGGAGGAAGTTTGGCCCACTCTTCCATACACAACTGATTTAACTCAAGAGACATTTGTGCGTTTTCAATCATGACCTGCTCCTTTCAAGTCCTGCCACAACATCTCAATTGGAATTAGGTCTGGACTTTGACTGGGCCATTCCAAAATGTAAAAATGTGTTGCTTTTTAACCATTTCCATGTAGACTTGATTGTGTGTTTTGGATCATTGTCTTGCTGCAGAATGTAGCCTTTGGGATCTGTGGTTGTGCCAGGCCACCCACGGGGCTGCCAGGCCACCCACGGGGCTGCCAGGCCACCCACAGGGCTGCAAGGCCACAAGGAATTACTAGGCTAAGAATGTTTTGTCCTATGGTCCCTGGTCAGAAGTAGTGTACTGTAGGGCTAGGGTGCAATTTGGGATGCTGCTCTAGTTGTGTGAAGTTAGGCCTGTGTCTTTACTCTACCACTCCGTCTAAAGAGGAGGAAACGAGCCCGCCTCCACCCTGTCTGACGAGGGCCTGCCTCCACCCTGTCTGACGAGGGCCATTACTGTTATCCTGTTTTATACACAAAAACTAGAGACTAAAGATAGAGGTATCTTGTTCTAATCTAAGAGCTGTTTGCCAGCTGTGGGGAACGCACGCACACGCACTGACGCACAGTGCAGCGAGGACACTTATGTAAGTGCTGATGCCACCTGTGGAAATGTCCCTCACCCCCGAGGCCCAGGGAGGGTTGCCTCCGACCACAGACTGGGTGAGAGTGATGGCGTGACTGTGCCTCTGCCAAATTGAACACGAGGAGGAAGCCGTGCCGACTGACATCCCAAAATGTGGTCTGTGGTTTCTCATGTTTCTCGCCTCAAGGGTTTAGTGCCGGAGGCCTTTTGCTGAATGTGACTGAACCAGTCTGGACTGGACTCAGCTGAATGGTTCAGAGGGGAATGGCTCAAATAGTATCTTCAACCTGTTCACCCAGTGCAGTTTTTTTTATTTTTTAAATACCTTTGAAACTGACCAACAATGGCATTTTGGAGGTGAGCCATTGTAATTCTAAATGACTCTACAACCTTCAAGCATCCATTTTAATTCATTTCACCAATAATTGTTGTGAATGAACCTGTTCTCCCCCGAAATCCTTGTTTATCCAGTGTTGTCTGTTGTGACAGTAGAAGGTTGTGGCTCACTGGCTCACTTCCAAAACGCCGTTGTTGGTCAGTTTTTAAAGGTAAAATGTTAAAACTCTGTAAATCCATAACATGTTATGACCAAACAGGATAACTTTTTAAAATCCTTTATTTACTTGGCCTGAAGGGTATTATTATTTTTTTAATCTATTTGAACAAAATGACGTCGTTACAGTGTGTGGGAAAACTAGCGGTGGGATTAATCGTGTCCTTTTTAAAATAAATAAATTAATAAATAAATATCTGCAGAGTGCAGGATGAATGCATCAGTCCTGTTCTGTCCCTGTGTGTCTACTCAACTGGCCTATTTGTCTGCTACGGGACTAAGTATGTGTGTGTGTGTGTGTAAAGTCAATCCCACTGAGGCGACGGAGTTCACAGTGCATCTCCAGTTTCAAAGGGTATACTGGGGTTGAGAGTAGGGTCTTGGCCAAAACCATAGTCCTGTGATATGGAGGAGGGGGGGATGTCATATCACGATTAATTAAGTGAATTATCACTAACGATTCAATTTAACAATATACCCATGGCAGTACATGCTGTGTTGCCAATGCAGACGTCGGATTGACTTGCGGAGTGACCATACGGCATCCTGAACCCTACTACTGAATCCACGTCCTAAATAGCTGTTCGTGTCATTCAAACATTTTTTAAGAAAAGTGTATATTCAATTAACTGGTTTGTTTTTCTTCCCATTTTCTAGGTCAATTCTAGAAAAAGAGGGACCACGGTCGCTTTTCCGGGGACTGGGTCCCAATCTTGTTGGGGTGGCCCCTTCAAGGTAAGCCTGCTAAATGAGACACGGACTGCATTTGAAAGGGTGGCTTCGTTTTGGTGTAAGTAATGTTTGGGTGTGGATGTGTTTTTTTGTATGTCCACACCCTTAACAACCTACACACTCACCCTTTTATCATGTCATTACCAAGGACCGGCTTTTAGACTGCAACATGTTATTACTGCTGTGTTGTTGAATTAAGACATACAAGGACAGGACGGACCGGCGGGGCGAAGGGGGGAGGACGGACCGGCGGGGCGAAGGGGGGAGGACGGACCGGCGGGGCGAAGGGGGGAGGACGGACCGGCGGGGCGAAGGGGGGAGGACGGACCGGCGGGGCGAAGGGGGGAGGACGGACCGGCGGGGCGAAGGGGGGAGGACGGACCGGCGGGGCGAAGGGGGGAGGACGGACCGGCGGGGCGAAGGGGGGAGGACGGACCGGCGGGGCGAAGGGGGGAGGACGGACCGGCGGGGCGAAGGGGGGAGGACGGACCGGCGGGGCGAAGGGGGGAGGACGGACCGGCGGGGCGAAGGGGGGGGACGGACCGGCGGGGCGAAGGGGGGGGGGGGGGGGCGGACCGGCGGGGCGAAGGACGGACCGGCGGGGGGGAGGGAGGGAGGGAGGACGGACCGGCGAGGGAGGACGGACCGGCGGAGGGAGGGAGGACGGACCGGCGAGGGAGGACGGCCTTATTCTAAAATGTATTAAATTGTTTTTTTCCCCCATAATGACAAAGCAAAAACAGGTTTTTAGAAATGTTTGCAAATGTATTTAAAGTAAACAACTGAAAAATGACATTTACAAAAGTATTCAGACCTTTTGCTCGGTACTTTGCTGAAGCTCCTTTGGCAGCGATTACAGCCGCTAGTCTACAGAATGTGGTGATGGTGAAGGGGTCTGAACCAACCGAATGCTCCATATACAGTACATAGTATACAGTCCTCACTAAGGGGTTTGTCTGTCCCTCTCTCTCTCTACATTATACCATCGCCCAACTTACAAGCGCTGCCATTCGGATAAATAAGACATTTTTACACTCCTTGGGTTTGTACAGTAACGTAGTATCCATCCTCAGTAAGCGGGGGTGGGGGGGGGGGGTCACTCTGGAAACTCACCAACGTTCCCACCAAAATGATTTCACTCCCAGAAATAGTTAGTGTGGGGCCAGCTGACCCGCCCCCATGCTATCAGCCAGCTGACCTGCCCCCATGCTATCAGCCAGCTGACCCGCCCCCATGCTATCAGCCAGCTGACCCGCCCCCATGCTATCAGCCAGCTGACCCGCCCCCATGCTGTCAGCCAGCTGACCCGCCCCCATGCTGTCAGCCAGCTGACCCGCCCCCATGCTGTCAGCCAGCTGACCCGCCCCCATGCTGTCAGCCAGCTGACCCGCCCCCATGCTGTCAGCCAGCTGCCCCGCCCCCATGCTGTCAGCCAGCTGCCCCGCCCCCATGCTGTCAGCCAGCTGACCCGCCCCCATGCTGTCAGCCAGCTGACCCGCCCCCATGCTGTCAGCCAGCTGACCCGCCCCCATGCTGTCAGCCAGCTGACCCGCCCCCATGCTGTCCCCATGCCGCCCCGCGCTATCAGCCGCCATCTGACCCGCGCTATCAGCCGCCATCTGACCCGAGCTATCAGCCGCCGGCTGACCCGCGCTATCAGCCGCCGGCTGACCCGCGCTCTCAGCCGCCGGCTGACCCGCTGACCCGCGCTCTCAGCCGCCGGCTGAACCGCTGACCCGCGCTCTCAGCCGCCGGCTGACCCGCGCTCTCAGCCGCCGGCTGACCCGCGCTCTCAGCCGCCGGCTGACGACCCGCGCTCTCAGCCGCCGGCTGACGACCCGCGCTCTCAGCCGCCGGCTGACGACCCGCGCTCTCAGCCGCCGGCTGACGACCCGCGCTCTCAGCCGCCGGCTGACGACCCGCGCTCTCAGCCGCCGGCTGACGACCCGCGCTCTCAGCCGCCGGCTGACGACCCGCGCTCTCAGCCGCCGGCTGACGACCCGCGCTCTCAGCCGCCGGCTGACGACCCGCGCTCTCAGCCGCCGGCTGACGACCCGCGCTCTCAGCCGCCGGCTGACGACCCGCGCTCTCAGCCGCCGGCTGACGACCCGCGCTCTCAGCCGCCGGCTGACCCGCGCTCTCAGCCGCCGGCTGACGACCCGCGCTCTCAGCCGCCGGCTGACGACCCGCGCTCTCAGCCGCCGGCTGACGACCCGCGCTCTCAGCCGCCGGCTGACCCGCGCTCTCAGCCGCCGGCTGACCCGCGCTCTCAGCCGCCGGCTGACCCGCGCTCTCAGCCGCCGGCTGACCCGCGCTCTCAGCCGCCAGCTTCCAAATCCTGCCTGGCATTCAGAATGAGAATAGCACTAGTCCAGACCCATCTCTCTGTCTCTCGACCACCCCCTGGCCTGCCTCGGTGCTTATTCAACCCATTCTGCTGCTGCCTGTGACACACACTGTATGGGATGGACTGTTCCAGAAGCATAGCAGACTGCTCTGGACAGGACACACGTGGCACGCTTTGCTGGCTCTGTCAAAGGCTGCTGCTACTGCTGCTTCACAGGTTTCGGGGCAGCACCTGGCCATGTGATGTTACATAAAGGCATGCTGTTTTATAAAACACAGTGAAAGATGGACACCCACTTACTGAGAAAGATGCATTTGTTTAAACATTTTAAAGAGGGAATCTGATTTCTCACCCGTATCTTTTGTTTTGTCTTCTGTCTTTTTCTTGTAGAGCTATTTATTTTGCTGCCTACAAGAAGTCGAAGGAGACGTTCAATGACTTCTTCGTCCCCAACAGTGGAGTGGTGCACATGTCCTCAGCTGGCTGTGCAGGTGAGACCGTCTGAAGCAAACCACGGCGACCCCAGCGCCTGTGGGAAGCACTCTACCCTCATTCTATATGAAACACAAAGCAATAGAGCCAAAGCAATGAGCTCCTGAGTTGGGAAAATCTTGTGCAATACACCGACGCTTGTCTTGTATTCATGATCCTAAATGGCCTGGCTCCTCCTCCACTCAGTATTTTTGTCAAACAAAAAAAAAAAAACCCTATGGCAGTAAATCCACTAGGTCTGCCATGAGAGGTGACTGTATAGTTCCCTTAAGGAAAAGCACCTTTAGTAAATCTGCATTCTCTGTGAGAGCTTCCCATGTCTGGAATAAACTGCCTTCAGACACACATAACTGCACCACATATCACACTTTCACAAAATGCTTGAAGACATGGCTAAATGTCAATCGGATTTGTGAACATGGTCCCTAGCTGTGTGTTGCCGCTTTCCATGTTGTCTGTTGTCTGTAACTTGTGAGGTGTGGAAACACTTTGTTGCTTTTATGAATTTTGTCTTGCTGCTTTTTGTTCTATGTTGCTCTGTCTGTATGCTACGTCTTGCTTGTTCTATGTTGCTCTGTCTGTATGCTACGTCTTGCTTGTTCTATGTTGCTCTGTCTGTATGCTACGTCTTGCTTGTTCTATGTTGCTCTGTCTGTATGCTATGTCTTGCTTGTTCTATGTTGCTCTGTCTGTATGCTACGTCTAAACCATGTAGGTTCTATGCCTGCTGGGTAAACCATGTAGGTTCTAATGCCTGCTGGGTAAACCATGTAGGTTCTAATGCCTGCTGGGTAAACCATGTAGGTTCTAATGCCTGCTGGGTAAACCATGTAGGTTCTAATGCCTGTAGGTTCTAATGCCTGCTGGGTAAACCATGTAGGTTATAATGCCTGTAGGTTCTAATGCCTGCTGGGTAAACCATGTAGGTTCTAATGCCTGCTGGGTAAACCATGTAGGTTCTAATGCCTGCTGGGTAAACCATGTAGGTTCTAATGCCTGCTGGGTAAACCATGTAGGTTCTAATGCATGTAGGTTCTAATGCCTGTAGGTTCTAATGCCTGCTGGGTAAACCATGTAGGTTCTAATGCCTGCTGGGTAAACCATGTAGGTTCTAATACCTGCTGGGTAAACCATGTAGGTTCTAATGCCTGTAGGTTCTAATGCCTGCTGGGTAAACCATGTAGGTTCTAATGCCTGCTGGGTAAACCATGTAGGTTCTAATGCCTGCTGGGTAAACCATGTAGGTTCTAATGCCTGCTGGGTAAACCATGTAGGTTCTAATGCATGTAGGTTCTAATGCCTGCTGGGTAAACCATGTAGGTTCTAATGCCTGCTGGGTAAACCATGTAGGTTCTAATGCCTGCTGGGTAAACCATGTAGGTTCTAATGCCTGTAGGTTCTAATGCCTGCTGGGTAAACCATGTAGGTTCTAATGCCTGTAGGTTCTAATGCCTGCTGGGTAAACCATGTAGGTTCTAATGCCTGCTGGGTAAACCATGTAGGTTCTAATGCCTGCTGGGTAAACCATGTAGGTTCTAATGCCTGCTGGGTAAACCATGTAGGTTCTAATGCATGTAGGTTCTAATGCCTGTAGGTTCTAATGCCTGCTGGGTAAACCATGTAGGTTCTAATGCCTGCTGGGTAAACCATGTAGGTTCTAATGCCTGCTGGGTAAACCATGTAGGTTCTAATGCCTGTAGGTTCTAATGCCTGCTGGGTAAACCATGTAGGTTCTAATGCCTGCTGGGTAAACCATGTAGGTTCTAATGCCTGCTGGGTAAACCATGTAGGTTCTAATGCATGTAGGTTCTAATGCCTGCTGGGTAAACCATGTAGGTTCTAATGCCTGTAGGTTCTAATGCCTGTAGGTTCTAATGCCTGCTGGGTAAACCATGTAGGTTCTAATGCCTGCTGGGTAAACCATGTAGGTTCTAATGCCTGCTGGGCAAACAAGTTTTTGTGGTGATTTTTTTTTGTTGCCATTTTGTCCACTAAAATGTGTGTGTATATATATATATAATACACATATTTATTATATAACTCTATAACTATGTGTTGTATAATGATTGAATTTCTGCTCTGTCAGGAATCCTGGAGGATTTGCCCTTCCTGACCCTCTGTTCTTTCCCTGAACTCCCATCCAGAGATATAAAATGAACTCTGTCCCTTTCTCTTGCTCCATCCAGTGATACGACACAACTCTCTGTTTCTACTTCCTGTTTCAGCCTTTGTTACAAACTCCCTCATGAACCCCGTCTGGATGGTTAAGACCAGGATGCAGCTGGAGAGGAAGTATGTACATTTATATTGTTCCACAGTTCTTACTTCCTCGTTTAATTTACTTTTATTAAAAAAGTTAAAAAAAATTAAAAGCTTTTTACAGGATTTAAATGCAGACATGTTTTAGATACTAGTTTTGTACTAGTGGAGTCAGAACATTCATTAAAGGGTTACTGTAGGTAGTGTGTAATTACAGTTCTGTCACCACCACCATTTGAATGTGATCTTTGACGGGCCCCCCATCTTGGCTGCTGTCCTGTCCTTGGGTTACGCAGTTTGCGTGGTGTAATGTGACCGGGCAGATCCATAAATACACTGGCTGCTGACGCATTAGGCTGCGTTGGAGGAAGAGGCTATATTTACACAGAATCTGTATCCCAAATGGTGCCCTATATAGGGGCACTACTTTTGACCAGAAACGTGTTCCAAAGTAGTGACCCTATGTAGGAAAGGAGGTGGCGTTTGGAACGCATGGAGCAATAGAACTATGTGAGGTCACCGTTACGGGGACACGCATGTCTGGTGACCTAGTGTCCTATTTACCCTGCAGACCTGTTCATATAGGTAGTCACTCAAACTATAGTTAACTCCCCCCCCCCCCCCCCCACTAGTTATTTGGTAGATGGAAAAATAGGAATATATATATACAGTGCCTTGCGAAAGTATTTGGCCCCCTTGAACTTTGCGACCTTTTGCCACATTTCAGGCTTCAAACATAAAGATATAAAACTGTATTTTTTTTGTGAAGAATCAACAACAAGTGGGACACAATCATGAAGTGGAACGACATTTATTGGATATTTCAAACTTTTTTAACAAATCAAAAACTGAAAAATTGGGCGTGCAAAATTATTCAGCCCCCTTAAGTTAATACTTTGTAGCGCCACCTTTTGCTGCGATTACAGCTGTAAGTCGCTTGGGGTATGTCTCTCTCAGTTTTGCACATCGAGAGACTGACATTTTTTCCCATTCCTCCTTGCAAAACAGCTCGAGCTCAGTGAGGTTGGATGGAGAGCATTTGTGAACAGCAGTTTTCAGTTCTTTCCACAGATTCTCGATTGGATTCAGGTCTGGACTTTGACTTGGCCATTCTAACACCTGGATATGTTTATTTTTGAACCATTCCATTGTAGATTTTGCTTTATGTTTTGGATCATTGTCTTGTTGGAAGACAAATCTCCGTCCCAGTCTCAGGTCTTTTGCAGACTCCATCAGGTTTTCTTCCAGAATGGTCCTGTATTTGGCTCCATCCATCTTCCCATCAATTTTAACCATCTTCCCTGTCCCTGCTGAAGAAAAGCAGGCCCAAACCATGATGCTGCCACCACCATGTTTGACAGTGGGGATGGTGTGTTCAGCTGTGTTGCTTTTACGCCAAACATAACGTTTTGCATTGTTGCCAAAAAGTTCAATTTTGGTTTCATCTGACCAGAGCACCTTCTTCCACATGTTTGTGTCTCCCAGGTGGCTTGTGGCAAACTTTAAACGACACTTTTTATGTATATCTTTAAGAAATGGCTTTCTTCTTGCCACTCTTCCATAAAGGCCAGATTTGTGCAATATACGACTGATTGTTGTCCTATGGACAGAGTCTCCCACCTCAGCTGTAGATCTCTGCAGTTCATCCAGAGTGATCATGGGCCTCTTGGCTGCATCTCTGATCAGTCTTCTCCTTGTATGAGCTGAAGGTTTAGAGGGACGGCCAGGTCTTGGTAGATTTGCAGTGGTCTGATACTCCTTCCATTTCAATATTATCGCTTGCACAGTGCTCCTTGGGATGTTTAAAGCTTGGGAAATCTTTTTGTATCCAAATCCGGCTTTAAACTTCTTCACAACAGTATCTCGGACCTGCCTGGTGTGTTCCTTGTTCTTCATGATGCTCTCTGCGCTTTTGACGGACCTCTGAGACTATCACAGTGCAGGTGCATTTATACGGAGACTTGATTACACACAGGTGGATTGTATTTATCATCATTAGTCATTTAGGTCAACATTGGATCATTCAGAGATCCTCACTGAACTTCTGGAGAGAGTTTGCTGCACTGAAAGTAAAGGGGCTGAATAATTTTGCACACCCAATTTTTCTGTTTTTGATTTGTTAAACAAGTTTGAAATATCCAATAAATGTTGTTCCACTTCATGATTGTGTCCCACTTGTTGTTGATTCTTCACAAAAAAATACAGTTTTATATCTTTATGTTTGAAGCCTGAAATGTGGCAAAAGGTCGCAAAGTTCAAGGGGGCCGAATACTTTTGCAAGGCACTGTATATTTAAATTGTATCATGCTAAATGCACATTTCATTCATTCATTTCATTTCACATCACATTTCATTCATTTCAAGTTTTTTTTCGTTTTAAAGTAACAGAGGACATTACAATAGAGGATGTCTCTTGATTATTTGTCACAAGACTGGAGTGTGAGGTATGACACTTGATCTGCCTGAGGTTGTGTTGTTTACTGGCTATGGTGCCCCTGACACCTCTGTTCTTGGTCATCTGCGTTAGGGCACACCTTCACAAAAAAATATAGCAAAACCATTCTTATAGAACAAGTTCAAATAGTAGGTTACCACCCACAAAATGACGTTCCTGCAGGAAAATGTTTTTTCTGATCCAATTTAACCTCTTCTCTAAATCTTCTGCCAAAAACAGACTTTTTTTGACAGTCGTTTTTTTTTTTTTTAGATCAATACTGACCGTCTTTTCCTCCAGGGTACGAGGGGAGAAGAAGACGAACGCGCTGCAGTGTGCCCGTAACGTTTACAAGACCGAGGGCATGAGAGGTTTCTACCGGGGTCTGACGGCGTCCTACGCTGGCATCTCCGAGACCATGATCTGTTTCCTCATCTACGAGACGCTGAAGAAACGCCTGAACGAAGCGCGCTTCACGTCGCCGAACAGCGAGACGGAAAAAGGGGCGTCGGATTTCCTAGGCCTGATGATGGCGGCTGCCTTCGCTAAGGGTTGTGCTTCTTGCATAGCCTACCCGCACGGTAAGCATGGGGATTAATGGGTATGGATGAAATAAATGCTACGGTGTTAACTTGTCATACCACACCTCAAACTACAACAACCACACATTGACGTAAGAGGCAAAACAGCTTTTAATTGACGACGGCCCGATCTACAACTGTCTACTGTACAGTAGCACAGCATACACCCATGACTCAATGTTAACTTGAGTGAGAAGCCTTTAGTAAAACTCAACATCTGGGATTATGTTGAGTTCGTATCTGGGATTCCGTCTTTAGTCAAAATACTCTGTAGACCGCATTCAAAATCACCTTTTTGATTCTAATTCATCTTAATTTCTCTCATTCTCTCGCTCTCTCTGCGTCTCTTCCATTCGTCAGAGGTGATTCGGACAAGGCTGCGAGAAGAGGGCAGCAAATATCAGTACTTCTTCCAGACAGCACGGTTGGTGGCAGTGGAGGAGGGCTACGCTGCGTTTTACAGAGGACTCATTCCTCAGCTTATCAGACAGATCCCCAACACAGCCATCGTCCTCTCCACCTACGAACTCATTGTCCACCTGATGGGAGACTCCTCGCAGTAATCGACAACAACGACAACAACATGGTAGCTAAGGAAAAGACCAGTTTTGGTCGGCCCATCCTAGATGGAAGGGCAACACAATGTAGTTATATCCCAAGGCACGTTGGGCAAGAAAGAGACAATTGTGAAATTGCAGAATTTCTGTTTTGTTGGAAAGACTGGTTTAGAGACTGTTGGTTTCTCTTGAGGGAATTTGAAGGCAGGTTTTACTGTTATCCAATGAACTGTAACTGTTTTTTAGGATACATCCTAAATAGCAAACTATCCCCTATTTAGTGCACTACTTTTGACCAGGGTCCATAAGGGCTCTGGTCAAACGTAGTGCACTTTATAAAGGGGCCATTTTGGACTCTTTAAAACTTTTTTTTTTCTCATTGAAGCATGTTATTTAGAAGTTGTTCAGAAGAATTTAAACTCTCAAGAATTGTGGTACTACTGACAGGACAACTCTAGCCTGAGTCCCAGATCTGTTTGTGTTGTATCGCCATTGCTGTCATGAGTTGAGTTGGCAAGACGGCACAAACGTATCTGGGATTCAGGCTAGGACCATATGAGAATAACTGTAGTTGTTTTCATACAAGATAAAGGGGTCACCTGAATAGAAAAGTATTGTTTTAAATTGGAACTAAATTATTTTGTATTTTTTGTTATTGTTGTCTGACTTTCTCTGATGCTTATAAATGTTGAATGTCCAAAAGATCAGTCAAGGTCTTGGGCTACAGGTTATATAATTTTATGCTAATTAAGGAAGATCAAGGCATAGCTAGAATTGTTCTTTGCGAGCCACCACACACCATCCATCATGATAGTTCCTGCTTATTCATTTACTACCATAGTGATTTTTGAAGTGTGATTTTTAATTATTTTCCATGACAAATACAGGTTAATTTATATATTGTGTTAGAGAACATAATTGTGTTTTTTTTTTTTTTTTTTTTTTTTTTTTTTTTTTACAATAGGACAACGTGAAAGCTTATTTGACCAGTGGCTCAATAAAATTTGGCTTAAGTGTTCGGCTCATTGTTTTTTGAATGGTGTAAAACTACAGTAATCTGGTTGAGAAAGAGGGACTGAACTCCTAGTGGTGTTAAGATGATTTCACTTGGTGGTTTACTGTAAAGGTGCTGACTATGTTACCCCGGGTTTCCTCACAGCTTCACAAATCAAACCACACTTACATAAATGATTTTCACTTGATTGAACCACTATGTCTGATTTGAGATTACTACAGTACTGTACTTTAAAGGGTACTTATTAGCGGTTGTCTATTCATCTTTATCTAGTAAAATACTGTACCTTTAGTGGATTTGGAATGCAATCCCATGGGTTTGTATCCCAGTCTTAACATTTTAATTGTGATTTATAATATACTGTATCAGTACTTATCACTCATTCATACAGTGAATGAATGAAAATAATGTTTTCATGTCAACTTGCCAATTGGCAACCCATCATTTATGGGATGAATTGACACAAGCAAACTTTACAATTCACTGAGGTAATTTGGTTGATAATTCTTCTTCCGGGTGTTCTCTGCAGGGTGCATTTTATAAAGCGTGAATAAATTCAATACATAATAGTAAATAAGGTTATCAAAACTAATTATATCACCTAGAGCAGTAAAATATTATAAACTCGGTAAAAATGGAAATGTCCTTTTAGGAAACTTAACATGTGTAAATATTTGTATGATCAACAGACATAAACTGAACCAGTTCCACAGACATGTGACCAACAGAAATGTAATAATATGTCCCTGAACGAAGGGGGGGGATCAAGATCAAAAGTAACAGTCAGTATCTGGTGTGGCCACCAGCTGCATTAAGTGTTGCAGTGCATCTCCTCATGGACTGCACCAGATTTGGCAGTTATTGCTGTGAGATGTTACCCCACTCTTCTACCAAGGTATCTGCAAGTTCCCGGACATTTCTGGGGGGAATGGCCCTAGCCCCCACCCTCCGATCCAACAGGTCCCATACGTGCTCAATGGGATTGAGATCCGGGCTCTTTGCTGGCCATGTCAGAACACTGACATTCCTGTCTTGCAGGAAATCACTCACAGAACGAGCAGCATGGCTGGTGGCATTGTCATGCTGGAGGGTCATGTCAGGATGAGCCTGCAGGAAGGGTACCTCATGAGGGTGGAGGATGTCTTCCCTATAACGCACAGCGTTGAGATTGCCTGCAATGACAACACGCTCAGTCCGATGATGCTGTGACACACCGCCCCAGACCATGACGGACCCTCCACCTCCAAATCGATCCCGCTCCAGAGTACAGGTCTCGGTGTAACGCTCATTCCTTCGACAATAAATGTGAATCCGACCATCACCCCTGGTGAGACAAAACTGACTCGTCAGTGACGAGCACTTTTTGACAATCCTGTCTGGTCCAGCGACGGTGGGTTTGTGCCCATAGACGCTGGTAATGTAATGATCAATGCGAGCTGTGTCTGTCAGCATAGTGTCCAGAGCATGGAGGCGCTACCAGGAGACAGTCCAGTACATCAGGAGACGTGGAGGAGGCCGTAGGAGGGCAACAACCCAGCAGCAGGACCGCTACCTCTGCCTTTGTGCAAGGAGGAGCAGGAGGAGCACTGCCAGAGCCCTACAAAATGACCTCCAGTAGGCCACAAATGTGCATGTGTCTGCTCAAAAGGTCAGAAACAGACTCCATGAGGGTGGTATGAGGGCCCGACATCCACAGGTGGGGGTTTGGCATTTGCCAGAGAACACCAAGATTGGCAAATTCGCCACTGGCGCCCTGTGCTCTTCACAGATGAAAGCAGGTTCACACTGAGCACATGTGACAGACGTGACAGAGTCTGGAGACGCCGTGGAGAACGTTCTGCTGCCTGCAACATCCTCCAGCATGACCGGTTTGGCGGTGGGTCAGTCATGGTGTGGGGTGGCATTTCTTTGGGGGGCCGCACAGCCCTCCATGTGCTTGCCAGAGGTAGCCTGACTGCCATTAGGTACCGAGATGAGATCCTCATCTACTGACATACAGTATGATATGGATACATTGTAGCAGAGTGTAGCAGAGTGGTGAAAGAGTGACCTCTGTCTGTAGGATGATGGTCACGCATAAAGAATCCTAATTCCTAATTCTGTAGTCACGTGTCATTGACGTCAGAGAAAACAACCTCTGATCAAATATAATACCCTTTTATTTGATCCAACACTTTGTAGACTACCAGTGAAATGCTCACTTACAGGCCCAACCATGAGGAGAGAGGAAAAATACAGACAAAAACACGAGGAATAAATATACAATCAGTAAATGATAACTTGGCTATCTATACACACTGGGTACCAGTACCGAGTCGATGTGCAGTGGTACGAGGTAACTGAGGTAGATATGTACATAAAAATCTAATAAAATTGTATTTGTCACATGCACATTCACCTTACAGTGAAATGCTTACTTACAAGCCCTTAACCAACAATGCAGTTTTAAGAAGAAAAAAAAAAATGTAAGAGATAAGAATAACAAATAATTAAAGAGCAGCAGTAAAAAAAAACAATAGCAGGGTACCGGCGTCGAGGTAACTGAGGTAATATGTACATGTTGATAGTTATTAAAGTGACAATGTATATAACAGAAAGTAGCAGCAGTGTAGAAGGAGGGGGGGAGGCATTGCAAATAGTCTAGGTAGCCAAGTCTCATGGCTTGAAGGGTAGAAGCTGTTTTAGAAGCCTCTTGGACCTAGACTTGGTGCTCCGGTACCACTTTCCGTGCGGTAGCAGGGGGAACAGTCTATAACTAAGGTGGCTGGAGTCTTTGACAATTTTTAGGGCCTTTCTCTGACACCGCCTGGTATAGAGGTCCTGGATTGCAGGAAGCTTGGTCCCGGTGATGTACTGGGCCATATGCACTACCCTCTGTAGTGCCTTGCGGTCAGAGGCCTAGCAGTTGCCATACCAGGCAGTGAAGTGAAGCAACCCGTCAGGATGCTCTCGATGGTGCAGCTGTAAAACCTTTTGAGGATCTGAGGACCCTCAAAATCTTTTCAGTCTCCTGAGGGGGAATAGATTTTGTTGTGCCCTCTTCCCAACGGCCTTGGTGTGCTTGGACCATGTTAGTTTGTTGGTGATGTGGACACCAAGGAACTTGAAGCTCTCAACCTGCTCCACTACAGCCCCGTCGATGAGAATGGGGGTGTGCTAGGTCCTCCTTTTCCTGTAGTCCCCAATCATCTCATTTGTCTTAATCATGTTGAGGGAGAGGTTGTTGTCCTTGCACCACACGGTCAGGTCTCTGACCTCCTCCCTATAGGCTGTCTCATCGTTGTCGGTGATCAGGCCTACCACTGTTGTGTCATCAGCAAACTTAATGATGGTTTTGGAGTCATGCCTGTCCGTGCAGTCATGAGTGAACAGGGAGTACATTAGGGGACTGAGCAAGCACACCCGAGGGGCCGCCATGTTGAGGATCAGCGTGGCGGATGTGTTGTTACCTACCCTTACCACCTGGGGGCCGCCCGTCAGGAAGTCCAGGATCCAGTTTGCAGAGGGAGGTGTTCAGTCCCAGGGTTCTTAGCTTAGTGATGAGCTTTGAGTGCACTATGGTGTTGAACGCTGAGCTGTAGTCAATGAATAGCATTCTCACATAGATGTTCCTTTTGACCAGATGGGAAAGGGCAGTGTGGAGTGCAATAGAGATTGCATCATCTGTGGATCTGTTGGGGCGGTATGCAAATTGGAGTGGGCCTAGGGTTTCTGGGATGAGGGTGTTGATGTGAGCCATGACCAGCCTTTCAAAGCATTTCATGGCTACAGAGGTGAGTTCTACGGGTCGGAAGTCATTTAGGCAGGTTCTCTTAGTGTTCTTGGGCACAGGCACTATAGTGGTCTGCTTGAAACATGTTGGTATTACAGACAGACAGGGAGAGGTTGAAAATGTCACTGAAGACACTTGCCAGTTGGTCAGCGCATGCTCGGAATACACGTCCTGGTAATCCGTCTGGTCCTGCGGCCTTGTGAATGTTGACCTGTTTAAAGGTCTTACTCACATCGGCTGCGGATGTAAGTAGGGATAAAGTGACCAATCAACAGGATAGATAATAAACAGTAGCAGCAGCATATGTGATGAGTCAAAAAGGTTGCAAATAGGTGAATGGAAATATTCCAGGTATCTATTGGTTAACTATTTAACTAACTATTTTGCAATATTATGGCTTGTGGGTAGAAGCTGTTCAGAGTCCTGCTGGTTCCAGACTTGCAGCATCGTTACCACTGCTGTAGCAGGGAGAACAGTCTATGACTTGGGTGGCTGGCGTCTTCGACAATGTTAAAGGCCTTCCTCTGACACCGCCTGGTATAGAGGTCCTGGATTGCAGAGAACTCGGCCCCAATGATGTACTGGCGCCTACCCACTACCCTCTGTAGCACTTTACGGAAGCAGTTGCTAAACCAAATGGTGATGCAGCCAGTCAAGATGCTCTCGATGGTGCAGCTGTAGAACTTTTTGAGGATCTGAGGACCCATGGTGTATCTTTGCAGCCTCCTGAGGGGGAAGAGGCCTTGTCTCGCCTTCTTGACGACTGTGTTGGTCTGTGTGGACCATGATAATTCCTACCAGTGTGTTGTGAACGACATTAGCTTGAGCAGCAATAGTAGAATCTGTGGTTCACCTTCAAAATAAAAGTCCCCCATTGAAACTGATGCAAACGGATACAAATTGTGGAATCACTGGACTAGATAATGCAAAAACAAGGTTGGAATGTCTGTCATAGTTGAAGTGTACCTATGATGAAAATTACAGTCCTCTCTCATCTTTTTAAGTGGGAGAACTTGCACAATTGGTGGCTGACTAAATCCTTTTTTGCCCCCACTGTATGTGGAATGGAGGAGTTTGACGCACAAGGGGCAGCACGACGCTTCATTTACGGATGTTGTTTGTTTCTTTATCAGAGAATAAAAGATCAACACCAACCTGTTCTTGTAAGCCGATCAAAACCCAACGCAGAGGCCGATCTACACCGGTCAACATCAACATACAGTGCCTTGCGAAAGTATTCGGCCCCCTTGAACTTTGCGACCCTTTGCCACATTTCAGGCTTCAAACATAAAGATATAAAACTGTATTTTTTTTGTGAAGAATCAACAACAAGTGGGACACAATCATGAAGTGGAACGACATTTATTATTATTCAGCCCCAAAATTATTCAGCCCCTTTACTTTCAGTGCAGCAAACTCTCTCCAGAAGTTCAGTGAGGATCTCTGAATGATCCAATGTTGACCTAAATGACTAATGATGATAAATACAATCCACCTGTGTGTAATCAAGTCTCCGTATAAATGTGATAGTCTCAGAGGTCCGTTAAAAGCGCAGAGAGCATCATGAAGAACAAGGAACACACCAGGCAGGTCCGAGATACTGTTGTGAAGAAGTTTAAAGCCGGATTTGGATACAAAAAGATTTCCCAAGCTTTAAACATCCCAAGGAGCACTGTGCAAGCGATAATATTGAAATGGAAGGAGTATCAGACCACTGCAAATCTACCAAGACCTGGCCGTCCCTCTAAACTTTCAGCTCATACAAGGAGAAGACTGATCAGAGATGCAGCCAAGAGGCCCATGATCACTCTGGATGAACTGCAGAGATCTACAGCTGATGTGGGAGACTCTGTCCATAGGACAACAATCAGTCGTATATTGCACAAATCTGGCCTTTATGGAAGAGTGGCAAGAAGAAAGCCATTTCTTAAAGATATCCATAAAAAGTGTCGTTTAAAGTTTGCCACAAGCCACCTGGGAGACACACCAAACATGTGGAAGAAGGTGCTCTGGTCAGATGAAACCAAAATGGAACTTTTTGGCAACAATGCAAAACGTTATGTTTGGCGTAAAAGCAACACAGCTCATCACCCTGAACACACCATCCCCACTGTCAAACATGGTGGTGGCAGCATCATGGTTTGGGCCTGCTTTTCTTCAGCAGGGACAGGGAAGATGGTTAAAATTGATGGGAAGATGGATGGAGCCAAATACAGGACCATTCTGGAAGAAAACCTGATGGAGTCTGCAAAAGACCTGAGACTGGGACGGAGATTTGTCTTCCAACAAGACAATGATCCAAAACATAAAGCAAAATCTACAATGGAATGGTTCAAAAATAAACATATCCAGGTGTTAGAATGGCCAAGTCAAAGTCCAGACCTGAATCCAATCGAGAATCTGTGGAAAGAACTGAAAACTGCTGTTCACAAATGCTCTCCATCCAACCTCACTGAGCTCGAGCTGTTTTGCAAGGAGGAATGGGAAAAAATGTCACGGAAGTAGGCTGGACATTGCAATACACAATGTTTAACTGGTGAGCTTAATGTTCATTGCAATGGTTTCAGAGTCCCGCAGTAAGAGTCACAATGCTAATATACAGTTGAAGTTGGCAGTTTACATACAGCTTAGCCAAATGCATTTAAACTCAGTATTTCACAATTCCTGACATTTAATCCTAGTCAAAAAATCCCTGTTTTAGGTCAGTTAGGATCACCACTTTATTTTAAGAATGTGAAATGTCAGAATAATTAGTAGAGAGAATGATTCATTTCATCTTTTATGTCTTTCATCAAGTTCACAGTGGGTCAGAAGTTAACATACACTCAATTAGTATTTGGTAGCATCGCCTTTAAATTGTTTCACTTGAGTCAAACGTTTCGGGTACCCTTCCACAAGCTTCCCACAATAAGTTGGGTGAATTTTGGCACATTCCTACTGACAGAGCTGGTGTAACTGAGTCAGGTTTGTAGGCCTCCTTGCTCGCACACATTGTTTCAGTTCAGCCCACAAATTTTCTATGGGATTGAGGTCAGGGATTTGTGATGGCCACTCCAATACCTTGACTTTCTTGTCCTTAAGCCATTTTGCCACAACTTTAGAAGAATGCTTGGGGTCATTGTCCATTTGGAAGACCCATTTGCGACCAAGCTTTAACTTCCTGACTGATGTCTTGAGATGTTGCTTAAATATATCCACATAATTTTCCTCCCTCGTGATGCCATCTATTTTGTGAAGTGCACCAGTTTTTCCTGCAGCAAAGCACCACCCCCGTGCTTCACGTTGGGATGGTGTTCTTCAGCTTGCAAGCCTCCCACTTTTTCCTCCAAACATAATGATGGTCATTATGGCCAAACAGTTCCATTTTTGTTTCATCAGACCAGAGGACATTTCTCCTAAAAGTACGATCATTGTCCCCATGTGCAGTTGCAAACCGCAGTCTGACTTTTTAATGTAGGTTTTGGAGCAGTGGCTTCTTCCTTGCTGAGCAACCTTTCAGGTTTTGTTGATATAGGACTCGTTTTACTGTGGATATAGATAGTTTTGTACCTGTTTCCTCCAGCATCTTCACAAGGTCCTTCGCTGTTGTTCTGGGATTGTTTTGCACTTTTCGCACCAAGGTACATTCATCTCTGGGAGACAGAATGCGGCTCCTGCCTGAGCGGTATGACGGCTGTGTGGTCTCATGGTGTTTATACTTGCATACTATTGTTTGTAAAGATGAACGTGGTACCTTCAGGCGTTTGGAAATTGCTCCCAAGGATGAACCAGACTTGTGGAGGTCATCAATTGTTTTTCTGAGGTCTTGGCTGATTTATTTTGATTTTCCCATGATGTCAAGCAAAGAGGCACTGAGTTTGAAGGTAGGCCTTGAAATACATCCACACCTACACTAAAAATGACTTGTGTCATGCACAAAGTAGATGTCCTAACCGACTGGCCAAAACTATAGTTTGTTCACAAGAAATTTGTGGAGTGGTTGAAAAAAAATTGTTTTAATGACTCCAACCTAAGTGTATGTAAACTTCCGACTTCCAACTGTATAGTGCCCTATGTCAAAGCTCTGCAATAAGAGCTGCGAAGCTAATATAGGTGTAAACTCTACATAGTTGTGTCCATAGTCCATAGGTTAGGCTGTACATAGGTCTCGAAAAACTCTAGGCGGCATTCTGCCTCCTCTCCCTACAGTTCTCAGCCATTAGCTTTGCACACGACTGCCTCATTTGATAACTATATTACCGACGCTGTGTTTTAGCGTTTGGGAACGTCAATAATCGTCGCTTGTGATAACGGCTTTCAAAACGTATCAGAGAGAAGGAATCCTTTAAATAAAAAATATTTTTTTTTACTGTAGCAGTTTTGCACAGATCAACAGAGTACCAGAGTATGAGTCATAATACCCCAAAAAACCTAGCAGTCAAATAAGGAAATAGTTCCAATCTAATTTTCCACAATTCATTTCTGCCATTAGAGAGTTTTAGAAACACTTGAAATAAGGGCTATGTTTCGTGTAGGCTTATGTGACGTTTTGCGTGATGTTTTGATAACCAATTTACAATTTACTCTCAGATTTCAAAAATGCTAATTTCCCTGTTTGACCGCGAGATTTTATGGGTATTGTGACACCTCCACTGTGGGGCTCTATACAGCTACGGGTGCCTCCAGACTAAACTACATTTCTGCTCCACTTCCCGAGTTACGTTTACGCGCAGTTGTTCGGAGCATGCCAAGTAGCTAATTAGTAGCGGCGGTCTCCGTGTTTTCACCCTATAAACGTGTGTATCAATTTAACCTTTTTGTTTTTCCCCAAATGATGGGTCGCTGATATGAAAGAGGTCCTTGGGCTTCCAATACCGTCGGAGATCTTAGCAAAACACAAGAGACCTTCGTCCAATGACTGGTGTTGGGCCAGTAACTGAAAGAATGCTGGATCAAATCCTTGAGCTGACAAGGTGAACATCTTTTGTTCTGCACCTGAGCAAGGCAGTTAACCCACAGGTGCTGTGGATGTTGATTATGGCAGCCCCCTGCACCTCTCTGATTCAGAGGGGTTGGGTTAAATATGGGAGATGCATTCAGTTGTACAACTTCCAACTGTATAGTTTCCCTCTTATGTGGAATGGAACTGAAATGGTCCACCCACACAGACAGTGTGGTGAAGAAGGCACAACAGAGCCTCTTCAACCTCAGGAGGCTGAAGAAATTTGGCTTGGCTCGTAAGACCCTGACAAATTTTTACAGATGCACAATTAAGACCATACTGTCGGGCTGTATCACTGCCTGGAACGGCAACTGCACAGTCAGCAACTGCAGGGCTCTCCAGAAGGTGGTGCGGTCTGCCCAACGCATCACCGGGGTCAAACTACCTGCCCTCCAGGACACCTACAGCACCTGATGTCACAGGAAGGCCAAAAAGATCATCAAGGACATCAGCCACTGCCTGTTCACCACGCTACCATCCAGAAGGCGAGGTCAGAACAGGTGCATCAAAACTGACACAGAGAGACTGAAAACAGCTTCTATCTCAAGGCCATCAGACTGTTAAATAGCCATCACTAGCAGGCCTCCACCCGGTTACTCAACCCTGCACCTTAGAGGCTACTGACCTATATACATAGACATGGAATCACTGGCCTCTTTAATAATGGAACACAGGTCACTTTAATAGTGTTTACATACTACTTTACTCATCTCATATGTATATACTGTATTCTATTCTAGTTTTTTAGTCAATGCCACTCCTACATTGCTCAATCTGATATTTATATATTTCTGAATTCCATTATTTTATTTTTAGATGTGTGTATTGTTTTGAATTGTTAGATACTACTGCACCGTTGGACCTAGGAACACAAGCATTTCGCTACACCCATCTACTAAATATGTGTAAGTGATCAAAACGATTTGATTTGATGATCAAGGGCTAGGCATATAAGTCCCCAACGCAATTCTGAATCCAAATACATCCACAGTGCGATTTGCACAGATTTTTCTTGTAAAAAATTAACTTATTATTTTGTTTTGTTGAAGATATGTAACAACATTCCAAACTCGTTCACCATTATTTACTCTAATTGTGGCATGATTCCACTATTATTTTTCATTGGCGGCCATTTATTTTGAAGGCGAACCTCCGATTCCACTATAGTTGCTCACGGTAATGTAGTTCCCAAAACACTGGTAGAATTCCGTACGTAATTACGTAAATGCAACGCCAGGCGGATATGTGTCTTGCTAGTTTTTTCCGAAAAGAAATATTTTTTAAAAATGATTATTTGTTTAATTCAAACAAATCTTTCGAAAAGATTCCCTGATAGCTTGGCTTGATTATATATCGATGACCAATAATACTGTATCTACATATTGAATAATTTATGTTTTTAACTATAGAAATTTCGCGTTCTTTAAAACAAGGTTTTGTAGTTAAAGAATATTAATAGTTACGACATGGGAGTAGTTTTCTCGGTTTGATATTTTGTATATGTTTGATATACGTTATGAAATGTGAAAGGAAGGACCGGGACGGACCTGAAGTTAGCCAGCTAAACTAACCAGGCATGATCAAACAGTGTCGGTGACTGAAGAAATTTAGCTAGATGCCTGACAGCGAGTAGGTAGGTATGTTGTAGCCAGCTGTACTACAGGCTAACACACCGAAATCCTTCAGATAGTATTACGGTAATTTGACTAGTTAGTCAACTATAGTGGTCTCAAGTTGAAGGTCTCCACTCCACTTTTGGGTGCAGTTTGAGTAGACCGCCGCCCCCCCCCGAAAACCGCATCAAGCTCAACTTCAGCAGAATCATCTCTCGCCTTGCGGTCAAAATTAAATGATGACAAAGATGCTGAATATTCTACTTGTCCTTGCAACACTAGTAGGTCAGTGATCATTCGATATTTAAAAAAAAAAACATTTTCTGTGTGGTATAATTTGTTAATTTTAGAATGAGCTAGTTTAAGTATTTCAATATGCTTGTGTGATGAGTTGAGTATCAGAGACAACCTTGAGTACTGATACTGTAGCAGCTAACATCGATATGACTACTTTTGCTGAAGTATTGTCAAGATTGTAGATCAAATTTACAGTTTTCCTCACTCTTTCTGTTGCTGTTCCCATAAAGGCTGTGCTCTTGTTGTACATGCTGTGCTCTTGTTGTACATGCTGTGCTCTTGTTGTACATGCTGTGCTCTTGTTGTACAGGCTGTGCTCTTGTTGTACAGGCTGTGCTCTTGTTGTACAGGCTGTGCTCTTGTTGTACAGGCTGTGCTCTTGTTGTACAGGCTGTGCTCGTGTTGTACAGGCTGTGCTCTTGTTGTACAGGCTGTGCTCTTGTTATACAGGCTGTGCTCTTGTTACTTGGGATGGGGTAGGTGCAGACGGTGTGTCACTCAGAATAATTCCAGCTGCAGATGGCTTTTCGTCCATCCGTCTAGTCCGTGGGGACAGTGACTGTGCGGGGCGCGTGGAGCTGCTCCAGGGGAATCAGTGGGGGACAGTGTGTGACAAAGGCTGGGACCTGACAGATGCTGATGTGTTGTGCAAGGAGCTGGACTGTGGGCTGGCTGATAAAGCTGTCCGTGGAGCTGCGTTTGGAAGGGGCACCGGAGAGATCTGGCTGAGGCACGTCAACTGTTCGGGCCAAGAGACGAGCCTGACGCAATGTCCCAGGGTCGTCAACGGGAACCCCACCTGCACCCATGATAATGACGCTGGGGTGAAATGTTCAGGTGAGACTGAGTCCCAGGAGTATAGCCTGGTACCAGATCAGTTGAAATTGTTTAAATGCTTCAGGAGGTAAAGACACCTAAAATAGTTTTTTGTTGTTGTTATGGGACAGAAAACATTTCCACGTTGGAATGTAAATTAAGTAATACATATTAACAATAGTAATGTTTTAAGAGTTGATAATATGCGTGTGAAGTGTTTGTACAGTGCTTCCTCAATTAAATGTTGCATCATACCATGGTGTATTGTGCGGTATGGTGTATTGTGCGGTATGGTGTAGTGTGCGGTATGGTGTAGTGTGCGGTATGGTGTAGTGTGCGGTATGGTGTAGTGTGCGGTATGCGTTACAGTGCTGGCCGTTAATCCTCGTTCCAACCACCAGAGGGCATCTTTGAGCACTTCTACTCCATTTACTAGTAAGGGCTTTTGAAGCTGAGCAGAGATCATCACCATGCCATGCAATTGTGAGGAGAGGTCGACCGATTAATCGGAATGGCCGATTTAATTAGGGCCGATTTCGAATTTTCGTAACAGTCGGTAATCGTCATTTTTGGACACTGATCATGGCCGATTACATTGTACTCCACGAGGAGACTGCGTGGCAGGCTGACTACCTGTTATGCGAGTGCAGCAAGGAGCCAAGGTAAGGTGCTAGCTAGCATTAAACTTATCTTATAAAAAACTATCAATCTTAACATAATCACTAGTTAACTACACATGGTTGATGATATTACTAGTTTAACTAGCTTGTCCTGCGTCGCATATAATCGATGCGGTGCCTGTTAATTTATCATTGAATAACAGCCTACTTCGCCAAACAGGTGATTTAACAAGCGCATTCCCGAAAAAAGCACTGTCGTTGCACCACTGTGTACCTAACCATAAACATCAATGCCTTTCTTAAAATTAATACACAGAAGTATATATTTTTAAACCTGCATATTTAGTTAAAAGAAATCCAGGTTAGCAGGCAATATTAAACTAGGGGAATTGTGTCACTTCTATTGCGTTCATTGCACGCAGAGTCAGGGTATATGCAACAGTTTGGGCCGCCTGGCTCGTTGAGAACTAATTTGCCAGAATTTTACGTAATTATGACATAACATTGAAGGTTGTGCAATGTAACAGGAATATTTAGACTGATGGATGCCACCAGTTCGATAAAATACGGAACGGTTCCGTATTTCACTGAAAGAATAAACGTTTTGTTTTCTAAATGATAGTTTCCGGATTCGACCATATTAATGACCTAAGGCTCGTATTTCTGTGTGTTATTATGTTATAATTAAGTCTATGATTTGATATTTGATAGAGCAGTCTGACTGAGCGGTGGTAGGCAGCAGCAAGCTCGTAAGCATTCATTCAAACAGCACTTTCATGTGAAATGGCTAGCTAGGTAGCGGGGTGCGGGCTAAAAGCATTTCAATCGGTGACGTCACTCGCTCTGAGACCTTGAAGTCGTTGTTCCCCTTTGCTCTGCAAGGGCCGCGACTTTTGTGGAGCGATGGGTAACGATGCTTCGAGGGTGGCTGTTGTCGATGTGTTCCTGGTTCGAGCCCAGGTAGGGGCGAGGAGCGGGACGGAAGCTATACTGTTACACTGGCAATACTAAAGTGCCTATAAGGACATCCAATAGTCCAAGGTATATGAAATACAAATGGTATGGAGAGATATAGTCCTATAATAACTACAACCTAAAACTTCTTACCTGGGAATATTGAAGACTCGTGTTAAAAGGAACCACCAGCTTTCATATGTTCTCATGTTCTGAGCAAGGAACTTAAATGTTAGCTTTTTTACATGGCACATATTGCACTTTTACTTTCATCTCCAACACTTTGTTTTTGCATTATTTAAACCAAATTGAACATGTTTCATTATTTATTTGAGGCTAAATTGATTATTGATGTATTATATTAAGTTAAAATAAGTGTTCATTCAGTATTGTTGTAATTGTCATTATTGCAAATTAAATAAATAAATAAAAATCGGCCGATTAATCGGTATCGTCTTTTTTTTAGTCTTCCAATAATCGGTATCGGCGTTAAAATCATAATCGGTCGACTTCTAATTGTGAGTACACTTCATGATTAAAATTGAATAATATATTTCATTTTTGGTCAATGGGAAGCGAAAGGGGAGAAGATCAAGCAAGCCAAATCCCAACATGGGCAGAATATCTTATGAAATATTTGGATGGTTAAAGGCCGACATTTGGTCGTTTCAATTACATCTGGTTATTTCAATTCAAATGTAACTTGTTCCATTCTACATTCTCTTGTTGATATTTTATTTAGGATTATTTTAGTGGTTTCACAGCGCTGTATGGGTTTGACAGGCAGAAGTTAGAAACTTCAGCACCGCGCAACAAGAAGATGCCCCATCCCTCCAGATAATTGGGCTACTTTTGCAAAAAATGTTGTTCTCAGAGTGAGGGAAATGCTGTAAATCAAGATGCTACAAGATGCTTCTTTCTGTTGTTGTCATCTGTTCGGTAACATAACATAATAATTCATTCATTCATCAGCAGGATAAACCCATTCCTGGCACAAATTGGGGGATTTTTCACACCTATCCCTTTGTAAATTAATGGAACTGTGAATGTTTCTGTCTGAGAGTCTCTCTCCTCTCGCACTATAGTCCTGCATCGGGACAAAAAGAATCAGCTGGCGGGTAGTTGAGAGATCTTGAGTAATGGCGCAATTACACTTCACGTGGACTGACGATTTAAAAAAAAAAAAAAAAAAAAAGGATACAGCGCATTTACATAAACGAAGAGTGGTTGCTCGTCTATCATGGAGTGGGACAGTTCCCAGCGCAAAACTGCAGATAACATAAGGCCAGCTATTGCGAAAGAATACTTGGGGCTCTTGTTGAATTCCTCTCGCTTCAAAGAGACCAGACGACTCTTTATATGTATTTCACTGCACCCCTCACTCTATTCAAGACCACATTGT
This sequence comes from Oncorhynchus mykiss, assembly GCF_057628025.1. Lineage (NCBI taxonomy): Eukaryota > Metazoa > Chordata > Actinopteri > Salmoniformes > Salmonidae > Oncorhynchus > Oncorhynchus mykiss. The sequence continues at coordinate 77,459,376 of NC_143030.1, read as the reverse complement.
CTGCCTCCATATGAGGCTTTCATTTAGGAAGGTCATAAAAAAAAACATGATACTAAGACGATGTATTTCAAAAGAACAGAATAGCATGTTTTGAGTTGTATCTATCTGTGCTTAGTAACCGAGGATATATGGCTGCGTCATCGACTCATTCATTTAGCAGACACCAATCGCGTATATTCAGTCAACACACATATTTTACAGTAAGAATTTAATGAAAACTAAAATGTTACATTAATTTTATCTTTTAAAAACATTATAGTGTAACAACAGTAATAGTTAGTCATATTCTACAGTCCAGTTACAGCTTCTTCTGACAAAGTAGCAAAAAAAAAAAGTGTATTTGTCCAGGTGTGAGCCTTTGTGCACATGGGACAGAGGAAGAGCAATTCTTACACTGTTGTTCTAAACTCAATCATCATTATTCAGTTCGTTCAAATATATTTGTGAAGTCATGTGCACAATTTTCAGTTTCTATCTGGTTTTCACCCATTCATCAATTGACGTCATTCATTCAGTGAAACACAGATTCAACCACAAAGACCAGGAGGGGGGAGGTTTCCAAAATCTCGCAAAGAAGATCCCTTAGAGCATGTTGAAGTTATTTAATTACACTTTGGATGGTGTATTAACATACCCAGTCACTACAAAGATACAGGCGTAACTCAGATGCCTGAGAGGAAGGAAACCGCACAAGGATTTCACCATGAGGCCAGTGGTGAATTTTAAAATAGTTACAGAGTTTAATGGCTTTGATAGGAGGAAACTGAGGATGGATCAACAACATTGTAGTTACTCCACAATACTACTTAATTGACAGAATTAAAAAGGAATCCTGTGTATAGAATTTAATTTTTTTTTTTTTAAATGCATCCCGTTTGCAACAAGGGACTGAAGTAATACTGCAAAAAATGTGGCAAAGCAATACATTTTTTGTCCTGAATACAAAATGTTACATTTGAGGCAAATCCAACACAACACATTACTGAGTACCACTCTCCATATTTTTAAGCATAGTGGTAGCTGCACCATGTTATGGGTATGCTTGTATTTGTTAAGTACTGGGGAGTTTCAAGATACATTTTTTTTTTTAAAGAAAAGGAATGGAGCTAAGCACAAGCAGAATCCTAGAGGAAAACCTGGTTCAGTCTGCTTTCCACCAGACACCGGGAAATGAATTCATCTTTCATCAGGACAATAACCTAAAACATAAGGCCAAATCTACACTGCAGTTGCTCACCAAGAAGACAGTGAATACTCCTGAGTGGCCGATTTACAGTTTTGACTTAAATCTACCTCTTAAGGATCCGCCCCCCTTTTTAAAAAAAATTTCACCTAAAATGGCACGCAAATCTAACTGCCTGTAGCTCAGGCCCTGAAGCAAGGATATGCATAGTCTTGGTACCATTTGAAAGGAAACACTTTAAAGTTTGTGGAAATGTGAAATTAATGTAGTAGAATATAACACATTAGATCTGGTAAAAGATGATACAAAGAAAAAAACAACCATGTTTTGTATTTTTTTTTGTACCATCTTTGAAATGCAAAAGAAAGGCCATAATGTATTATTCCAGCCCAGGTGCAATTTAGAGTTTGGCCACTAGATGGCAGCAGTGTATGCGCACCGTTTTAGACTGATCCAATTAACCATTACATTTCTGTTCAAAATGTTGTATCAAGTCTGCCCAAATGTACCTAATTGGTTTAGTAATAACTTTTCAAGTTCATAATTGTGCACTCTCCTCAAACAATAGCATGGTATTCTTTCACTGTAATAGCTACTGTAAATTGGACAGTGCAGTTGGATTAACAACAATTTAAGCTTTCTGCCAATATCAGATATGTCTATGTCCTGGGAAATGTTCTTATTACTTACAACCTCATGCTAATCACATTAGCCTATATTAGCTCAACCGTCCAGTGGGGGACCCACCACTCCTGTAGAGTTTTTAAATCTATGGCAAGACGTGAAAATGGTTGTCTAGCAATGATCAACAACCAATTTGACAGAGATTGAATAATTTTCGGGCGAATGTTGCACAATCCAGTTGTAGAATGTTCTTCGAGTTACCCAGAAAGACCTCACAGCTGTAATCTCTGCCAAAGGTGATTCTAACATGTATTGACTCAGGGGTGTGAAAATCTCATGTAAATGAGATTTCAGTATTTCATTGTCAATAAATAGGCAACATTTTCTAAAAACATTTTTAATTATGGGGTATTGTGTGTAGATTGGTGAGAAAAAATGATACATTTAATCAATTTTGAATTCAGGCTGTAACATAACAAAATGTGGATTAAGTCAAGGGTTATGAATACTTTCTGAATACTTTTTCTGTCTCCCTGACAGGTACACTGTTGATGCCCACCCTGTCCCTGCTCTCCCCTCACACCGTCTTCTCTCCCGGGGAGGCGGTTCGCTTCAGCTGTACTGTGCTACCGGGCCACCACCTGAATTACTTCGACCTGTATAAGAGGGGCATAGCCAACCCGTTGATGACTCAGCGGGTGACCTTTGCCCAGTCCAGGGTGGAGTTTACTCTGTCAAACCAGAAGACTCAACAGGGCAGCTATAGCTGTCTGTACAGGATCAAGGGTATCCCTCCCTCCTCCTCCATGCTCAGCTCTCCACCCAGCAACTCTATCAACATCACTGTGGGTGAGTCATCTAGGGCCTGTTCAGTTAGAGGAAGATGGAAGGGATTTGCTCCAATGGAAGAGGAAAAAGGGATTTACTATAGTATGCTTTAAAGTTCATTAGGGCACAATGTAGAGAAATGTTTTTTACACATAAAAAGGGACAACTTAAAAAAAATAAAATAATATTGGATGAGTTCAGGACAGGTAGTACAGCCTCGTTTCACTCTGTTCTCCCTACTGAACTTATCTTTTATAATTTTGGTTTTGTCATGAGATCCTGACATCTTTTCCACTAACAAAGAAGAAAAAGACTGACTTTGTTTTTTGTCATTTTGATCTGTCCTGAAACTCAATGACGGGTCAAATTGATCCACAACCCCCTGTCTCCCTCCCATCTCGTCAGTGGAGCTGCTCACCCCTCTGCACTGGTACAACACGTCCACCGAGGCTCCCACAGGCTCTGTCATCAAAGGCCACAGCTTCAACATCACCTGCTTCACTGAGAAGCAGTATCCTGGAGGTAGCTTAATTGATTGATACATTAATTGATTTGATTTATTTTACCATATATTTTTTTTAATAATAATACTAATTGGTCTGGTTTATTTTGACATTAAGCCTAGGCCTGGACTAAATAGCCATTTCAATGGAGATTCTCCAATAAGAAAGCTTTTTAGTCTAGTGCTAAGCTGTCTCAGGAAAACCGTCCCATATAGGCAAGAACAAGCAGTACAAAGCTACATTTACAAAAACTATCCAGGATAACACAATTGTTTTATTTCCTTATTGAGGTTCCTTCCAGCTGCGTCTGATCCGCTCCAACGACACGGTACGTCAGTCGCTGCCCGCCCTCACTCCCGCTGTCACCTTCAGCTTCTCAAACGCACAGCTCTCCAACGAGGGCTACTATTACTGCCTCTATATGGTCCAGCTGGGCGGGAGAATCTTCGTGTCCCGGGAGAGCCAACCGCTTCCTGTCTCCATCAGAGGTGAGGGCAGGTCAGTCAGCATCTACGGCAGGGATGAAGCCCTCGGATCAACTTCCCCCAAAATAGTAGAATAGAAATAGAATAGTAGAATTAGTAGAATAGAAATAGAATAGTAGAATAGAAAATATGCAATTTCAAAATGTTGTTGTACATCAGAAGTTGTTTGTTTCCATTGATCATCCTTGAGATGCTTCCACCTGTTGTAAATTCAATTGATTTGGACACGATTTGGAAAGGCACACACCTGTCTTTTTAAGCTCCCACAGTTGACGGTGCATGTCAGAGTAAAAAAAAAACAAGCCATGAGGTCGAAAGAATTGTCTGTAGAGCTCCGAGACAGGATTGTGTCTAGACACGGATCTGGGGAAGGGTACCAAGTACACATTAATGCCCATAATTTTTTTTTAAAATATGTTCGACGTGCAGGTGTCCACATCATTTTGGTCACGTAGTGTATATTCGTGTTTGTTTGTGTCCACCCACCCTAAGACCTGGAAGTTATTGACCGTAATATAAACCATTTTTCACTTCTCATATTGTCTGTCCATCTGTGTTGCATCCACCCTCATCAGACCCAGAACCAGTGTTGAGCCCTATGGTGATCAGCTGGCTAGCTTCTGCTCTGGCCTTCCTCGTGGCTCTCGTCGTCGTCGTCGTCGTCATCATCATCATCATCATCGTTGCCAGAGTCAAGCTCTGCAAGCAACGGGAGAACCCCTTGGCGCTAGAGCTAGAGACCAGAACCTGTGAGTCCTTGTATCGTCTCACTCCTAGCTTTTATCCTGGAATCCAGGTTGGGGTCAGTTCCATTTCAATTCCAGTCAAATCAGAAAGTAAACCCAATTCCATATTTTCCTCTTTGAAAATAATTTGACTTAAACTAACGGATAGAAACACTGGTGAAACTGGGCTTATCAGTTTGGATTCTTGGCTATCTTTGCTTACCACGGTCAAGTTAATTTAGAAGAATCATCCTGTATAACCACTAACAGACTGACGCATCTATTTACATGTCTGATTTGACCAACAGGTGTGGACAACACATACGTTGCCTTGGATGATGAGCTGGGCAGATCTATTGGATAAAGAGAAGGACCATGTGTTTGTGAGAGAACCATCAAGATGGAACCCACAATGCAGACATTCCTGAGCTTGACAACCTTCCTCAGGGATGGGTCACAGACAGAGATAGTGACACAAGACAAGTACCAAAGCACTACGTAGGAGCCATACACACGACATCTACTAGAACCTGGTAGAATCCTGCAATTAGAACATGACAACAACACTTGTAGGTAGATATGTTAAGCCATCATACCAGGCACACTGTAATGAACACTACAATCAACTAACTATAAAAGGACAATGACTACAATGACCCTATGGGACACTTTGGCTTTTCTAGGCCTGGTCTCATGACAAAAAATCAGGTACAACTGACGAGACTAGACATGAATTCGACTGAGCACTAAGTTCCAATGGCAATAATTTTAATTGTTAAATGATGGTTGAATAAGACTGACGGTCAGTTAAACTTTTTCACTATTGACGTCAACAAGAGAACAGCGGACACTTGTTGGATTGAAGATTGATTCACTTTAAGGCGTCAGCATACTTCAGTTCGGCTAGGCAACCGAACGAGTGTGGTCGCGTACTCCCTTAAAATACCTTCGCTTGAAAAACAAGAGGCAGTAGTACTGTTTGTCCAGTTTGAGTCGCCGTAGCCAGTATACATTTCCTCACAATAGTCTGAATTAATCTAAGATACAGTAACTAAAGAAATCTGCATTTTTTACGTTTTTTCTCAAGAGACTTTAGTCGCGTATTTTTTTTTACATCTAACTAAGATGTTTGGTGCAGTATTTCGCAATGAAAATAATGTGCATGACAACATGTCGGTTTGAAGACCGAAAAGTGGATGACGTGTCATGACAAAAGACGAGTATCCACTTGGATAACTTAATAAAAAATTTAAAAAACTTGGAGGGCGAGGGAGGAAGGAATGATTTTTAAATAGACCACCCTTGCCCGGAAATTCGTCCCTCGTTTATCCCTTTTTTTTTTTTTTTTTTTTAACGAGTTTTTTTTATTTTTTAATTAATTTCAGAACAATACATAAAGCACACGAGGGAACACAAGCATACATCGATTACAAACAATAGACAATCGAGCTAGGGGGTACAATATCACATTACAATTACACAAGGACCTTAAGGGACATGCATATACTTACAATTCTAACAGCTTTTTTGTTAGTAGAGCATTTAACTGTCTTAAAATACAGTTAAATTATTTTTTGTAGGGTACGAAAATGTGGTTTTCTGTTTGTAAATTTACATTTGTGTATATGAAATTTGGCCAAAAGAATAATTAAATTAATTACATAAAAATGATTATGCTTATTTCTATCATAGGTCAAGAATCCAAACAGTACATCTCTCCACAATAGTGTCAAATCTTCATAAATGTGTTCAATTATAAACCTACTGATGTCTTGCCACAGTTTTCTTACATGCATACAATGCCAAAAAAGATGCGCAACTGTTTCTGTGTGGTCATTACAAAAGGAGCAATTTGAGTTGATGTTTTCCTTAAACTTCTTCATATAGTGGTTGGCAGGATAATATTTATGAATAATTTTAAAGGAAACTTCCTTAATTTTGTTAACAAGTAGGTATGTGTGTGTGTGTGGCAACATCCAAACTTTTTTTCCAACAGATATTATCAATAAATCCATTCCAATAAGGCATGACATAAGGTACAACATAGATACAACATCCTGCTGAAGCAAGGATCGTATCGCTCTGTTGTTGAATGGACCAAAAGAGAAACAAATCTTTCCTACTGATGAGTCAACAGGGTCAATAGAAGGTAGGCTCTGAGGGTCAGTCCCTCGTTCATCCCGTTATGATTATGTTTTCAGCCAATTATGATTGCATGTCTACTTACATTACATATATAAGTATTAATATACGCCTACTATATGATAGCTAGAAAATGTATTAGCTAAATAATATTAGCCTGCCTAGTTGGAACTTCCGAAGAAGGAAAATGTTTTATTTATACATTTTCCAAAAGCTAACCAAACAAAAACATTACTTTTATGAGACATGTTTATGCCTTCATGTGCATTAGTAGCACAATTTCTGACTTATTTAACATTCGTTTTTACTTACACGTGTATGTTGACTCCATATGTTGTTTTAATTTTTGGCATACTTTTCTTAGTGGATGTACAATCGCCGCGAATTGAATTATGGGGAGTTTCAGGCCCCGAAGTGAACATAATTGTACACAAGCTTTTTTTAAAAATTGTTTTAATTTAAATTAGATTTTTTTATTAACAACAAATCAATACATAAAGCACATGAGGGAACACAAGCATACATAGATTACAAACACTCGTCTAAAAACGAGGGGCTGACGTTGCAAACTTCCCTTGCTAATCATTTGAGCCGCCCACCAAGATGGTGACGGGGATTCCCCCAAGGGCATAAAGCGAGGGTCTCTTTTATGAATTGGAACCGCAAACGTCGTGTCTCGTTGAATGACAACAGACTTTACTGGATAATCTCTGCTATTGATCAATCACCGACGATCACCGAACAACATTCAAAAACGTCACAATTGTCATAATATAAACACAACATTCCGAACTGTTTCGGTTTGTAAGCATGTGGATGGATGCTTTCAGTCTTGGCAGCAACCACTCCTGATTGGTGGAGTAGTTTGATAGCCTGGTCCCCGATCAGTTTGTCCTCTTTTGCCACTGTTGGTAAGACAATGACCACAGGAGTGGGCAACATGGCATAAACAGATCTGGGACCAGGCTAGCCGTTTTTGATGATACTGGTATTCAGGCAAAGCTTTGACTGTGAAATCAATTTGTTTTCTTCAGGTCTCTTGTTAATATGTTGTGTATTTACACTATTTATTAGTGGAATCCATTTTTTTTTATTTTACAAGATTGTAAATTAACACGAGGCTACATCAAGGATCATGAATTGTTGTTTTCACAGATAACAGTCCATGATTAGTGAGATAAATGTGTAGTTATGTTTCAGTAGAGGTGACCCGAGCGACCATAGTTAGGAGGGGTATCACAAACAGAGCTGGGACCATCTTGCTGGTAGTTATGATGTAGCCTCGGAAGCCCAGGATCGGATCGATCTGGAAGTTAGAATTTGCAAGACTAATTTATGTCCATCTCCCGTAGAGACTGACTAGCTGATGTCCATCTCCACTAGAGACTGACTAGCTGATGTCCATCTCCACTAGAGACTGACTAGCTGATGTCCATCTCCACTAGAGACTGACTAGTTGATGTCCATCTCCTGTAGAGACTGACTATCTGATGTCCATCTCCACTAGACTGACTAGCTGATGTCCATCTCCACTAGAGACTGACTAGTTGATTTCCACGAGACTGACTAGCTGATGTCCATCTCCACTAGAGACTGACTAGCTGATGTCCATCTCTAGTAGACTGACTAGCTGATGTCCATCTCCACTAGAGACTGACTAGCTGATGTCCATCTCTAGTAGACTGACTAGCTGATGTCCATCTCCACTAGAGACTGACTAGCTGATGTCCATCTCTAGTAGTCAAAGTTTGCCCTTTAGTATCTAGAATCTATGGGTGTCAGGGTTTTATATTTCACTCGGTTACCACATTCGCCGCTATCACTAAGTTCTGTTCACCGTATGTTGCTGGAATAAATAAAAAATATTTATTATCTGTGATCACATTTTATTCTCTACTAACCTGTATTCAATCATTTTAAAGAAAGAAATGACAGAAATTCTGTTTGATACAGAAACATTTATTTTAAAGTTGGGAGAGTTGGGAGAATGACTCAAAATGGCTTGATAGAAAATATGTGAACAGTTACTGTCTCGCTGAAAAGTATTTACTTGTAGACTGCATCCTATTTATTCCCACTACAAAAGTAGTGCACTATATAGGGAATAGGGTGCCATATGGGATGCAGCCTGTGCTCAATAAACATTCTTGTGTGACCAAAGGGATCTCTGATAAAAAAACAGACAAGTGTATGGTAACGTCAAAGTGAGTATTTACAAATGATACTGCAGGTGTAGAAACATGTACTCGTGACGGTCACCATAAGACCATTAACAGAACCACCTCCCACACTGAACATTTGAATGACAATACACCTGTCACAGCAATTGCATTTGTATAATAGTGTGAATGGAACCATTAACAGGTCAAAATGCTAAGGCACTTCATTTTCAACTTTAATGCCATTTAGAACCTTGGAATTTAGAACTGTAATGCCATTTAGAACATTGGAATTTAGAACTTTAATGCCATTTAGAACATTGGAATTTAATGTCATTTAAAACAACCAAAAATAACAATTGATTTTCATGTTCAAGAAGAAAGCTTAACTTGTGTTTTTGATTCAATTAGACCATGCCCATTTCAAGCTTATCTTCCAAATAAATACAGTTTTTCACAATAGTTAGGCAAGAGTCATTGTTGCTGATGTGTAGTATACCACCCCCCCCCCCCCCCCCCCCCCCCCCCCCCCAGGATGCAGAGAGAATACGAGGATACTGCGTATGGCTGACTAAGCCAGACTATACAACTAGATAGCACATTGTGTCAGGACATTTACACAAATAGCCATTACCAAATCATAATACACTACATGACCAAAAGTATGTGGACACCTGTTTGTCGAACATCTCTTTCCAATATCATGGATATTAATATGGAGTTGGTCCCCTCTCCCTTTGCTGCTATAACAGCCTCCACTCTTCTGGGAAGGCTTTCCACTAGATGTTGGAACATTGCTGCAGGGACTTGCTTCCATTCAGCCACAAGGATTAGTGAGGTTGGGCGATTAGGCCTTGCTCGCAGTCGGCATCATCCCAAAGGTGTTCGATGAGGTTGAGGTCAGGGCTCTGTGTAGGCCAGTCAAGTTCTTCCACACCGATGTCGACAAACCATTTCTGTATGGACCTCGCTTGGTGCACAGGGGCATTGTCATGTTGAAACAAGTAAGGGCCTTCCCCAAACTGTTGCCACAAAGTTGGAAACACAGAATGGTCTAGAATATCATTGTATGCTGTAGCGTTAAGATTTCCCTTCACCGTAATTAAGGGGACTAGAACCATGAAAAACAGCCCCTGACAATTATTCCTCCTCCACCAAACTTTACAGTTGGCACTATGCATTGGGGCAGGTAGCGATCTGGCATCCGCCAAACCCAGATGGTGAAGTGTGATTCATCACTTCAGAGAACTGATTTCCACTGCTTCAGTCCAATGGCCGTGAGCATTATACTTGTGTGTGACTGCTCGGCCATGGAAACCAATTCATGAAGCTCCTGACGAACAGTTCTTGTGCTGACGTTGCTTCCAGAGGCAGTTTGGAACTCAGTTATGAGTGTTGCAACCGAGGACAGACGATTTTTACACTCTAGGCGCTTCAGCACTCAGGTCCCGTTCTGTGAGCTTGTGTAGCCTAACACTTTGTGGCTGAGCCGTTGTTGCTCCTAGACGTTTCCACTTCACAATAACAGCACTTATAGTTAACTGGGGCAGCACTAGCAGGGCAAACATTTGAGGAACTGATGTTGAAAGTGGCCATTCTACTGTTTGTCTATGGAGATTGCATGGCGGTGTGCTCAATTTTATACCCATCAGCAACAAATAGCATAATCCATCAATTTGAAGGGGTGACCACATACTTTTGTGTATATAGTGTAGTTCTGATATGATACTAACATATACATATATATGTGGTAGATGTATTTACTATGAGCTGTGGACATTACATTTTTTGGGAGATGATGAAGATAGTGATGACACTTTCTCACAGTACTATTACCCATAGTAGAAGCACCCTATTTTGGTAACATAGTTGTATGATAACAGAATACTATACATCATCTAGTAACTTAAATACAAGTCTGGACGGGAGGAAATGTTCTGGCTATCCTTTGGCAGAATCCAATGTCGGTCACCTTTTTATATAAACCTCAAGAGCAAAGAATGACAGGCATGGGATTTCCATAATTCATCTGTTAAAATATGAACACTGGGATGTATTCATTCACACCGTAGCAAAACGTTTTAAAAATGTCCAACAGAAAATTTGTGATTTTATTATTGGACGAGTTAAAAAAAATATGTTTTACTTCCATTTTGGACTGTTTTCTTTTAAAATGTTCTGCCTAATGAACTTATCCCATATTTTGTAAAAATGTGATCATTGGATTCTGTTAAAGGGGCTACTCTCTACGGACTCCATGTTGATAAATATGAAGTAGAGGAACCCGGCTACGATCAGGAAGACCAGAAACTGGATCCAGAGAGGGACCAGTCTCCCAGAACTCTCTGTTTTTTCCTCCTTTACCACAACACCTCCAGACTTCACCACAGGCGTCGGTTTGGAGTAGGATGAGTATGATGGTGTGTTGTAGACATGGGGCCTGAAAACAGGGGGGGGGGGGTTAGTCTCACATGACTATATTCAGGTATGCGATCAGAACATAGAAAAGCAGGCTCTTAGCTAGGGGATAGGTCAGTTTCCATATACACAGAGTATACCAAACATTATGAACAACTTCCTAATATTAGGTTGTACCCCTCCCTTCAGAACAGCCTCAATTCGTCAGGGACATGGACTACACAAGGTGTCAAAAGCTTTCCACCAGGATGCTGGTCCATGTTGACTGCAGTGGAGGCTGCTGAGAGGAGGACGGCTCATAACAATGGCTGGAACGGCGCCACTGGCATCAAACGCATGGAAACCATGTATTTGATATCATTCCACTTATTCTGCTCCAGCCATTACCGCGAGCCCGTCCTCCCCGATTAAGGTGCCAACAACCTCCTGTGGTTGACTGCAATGCATCCCCACAGTTGTGTCAAGTTGTCTGGATGTCCTTTGGGTGGTGGACCATTCTTGATACACACGGGAAACTGTTGAGTGTGGAAAAACAACCACAGTGTTGCAGTCCTGATAAACCGGTGCATTTGGCACCTACTACCAAAACCTGTTCAAGGGCACTTTAATCTTTTGTCTTGACCATTCACCCTCTGAATGATACACAATCCATGTCTCATTTAATCTCAAAAGCTTAAAAATCCTTCTTTAACCCGTCTCCTCCCCTTCATCTACACTGAGTGAAGTGGATTTAACAGGGGACATCAATAAAGGATGATAGACTGACTAGGTGAATGCTGTCATGGAAAGAGTGTTCTTAATGTTTTGCTCAGTGTATATACAGTGCCTTCTAGAAAGTATTCACACCCTTTGACTTTGCCTGGATTTAAAATGGATTCCATTGAGATGTGTCACTGGCCTACACACAATACCACATGTGAGGGTGGAATGTTTTTTTTATATATTTTTTTTTACAAATAATAAAGGAAAAGCTTAAATATCTTCAGTCAATAAGTATTCAAGCCTAAATCTGTTCAGGAGTAAAAATGTGCTTAACAAGTCACATAAGCTGCATGGACTTACTATGTGCAGTAAGTGCTGAAACATGATTTTTGAATGACTACCTCATCTCTGTACCCCACACATACAGATAATTGTAAGGTCCCTCAGTCGAGAAGTGAATTTCAAAACACAGATTCAACCACAAAGACCAGGGAGGTTTTCCAATGCCTCACAGAGAAGGACACCTATTGGTAGATGGGTATAAATAAAAAAAGACATTGAATATCCCTTTGAGCATGGTGAAGTTATTTATTATACTTCAGGTGGTGTATCAATACACCCAGTCACTACAAAGATACAGGCGTCCTTCCTAACTGAGTTCCCGGAGAGGAAGGAAACAGCTCAGGGATTTAACCATTAGACCAATGGTGACTTTAAAACAGAGTTTAATGGCTGTGATAGGAGAAAACTGAGGATAGAGCAACAATACTAACCTAATTCACTGTGAAAAGAAGGAAGCCTGTACAAAATAGAAAACTTTCCATAACACATTGAGTACCATTCTCCATATTTTCAAGCACAGTGGTGGCTGCATCATATTATAGGTATGGTTGTAATCGTTAAGGACGGGGGAGTTTAAAACAGTTTTATAAAAATGTTTACTGAATGGAGCTAAGTACAGGCAAAACTAGAGGAAAACCTGGTTTCAGTTTCAGTTTGCTATCCACTGGGAGACTAATTCACCTTTTAGCAAGACAACCTGAAACAAGGCTAAATCTACACTGGAGTTGTTTACCAAGAAGAAAGTGAATATTCCTGAGTGGCCAAGTTACAGTTTTGACTTAAATCTTCTTAAAATCTATGGCAAGATTTAAATGGTTGCCTAGCAATGATCAACAACTAATTTGAGCTTAAAGAATTTTGAAAAGAATAATGGGAAAACATTGTACAATCAAGGTGTGCAAAGAGCTTAAGACTTACCCAGAAAGACTCACAGCTGTAATCGCTGCCACAGGTGATTCTAACATGTATTGACTCAGGGGTGTGAAATACTTATGTAAATTAGATTTCTGTATTTTAATTTAATACAGTTGCAAAAATGGCTCAAAACGTGTTTACACTTTGTCATTATGGGGTATTGTGTGTAGATGGGTGAGGGGAAAAAAAACGAATATTTAATCCATTTTGAATTCCGGCTGAATTCAACAATGTGGAATAAGTCGAGGGGTATGAATACCTTCTGAAGGCACGGAATATGAATGGGTGATAAATGTCAGAAAAGTAGGAATCACATCCCTGAACATTAGCATAGTTTCAGTATCTGTTTGTCAAGTATTGCCAACTCATATGGTTCTTGTCGGCATGACAACGACCATAGGACTTGGCAAGACAGCATTAAAAAAAAAAACAGATCTGGGACCAAGCTATGAAAACATTATTATACATAAACAATTTGAACTCTTTCAAAACAAGAGACTCACTCATCAACGTATTGTCTTCCGCTGCTGTACTCTGGTCTTGATCTCGAATAGAGTTTTCTGCAAAGGAGAGAGAAACAAGGGGATTCGTTTTTATTGGTCCACTTTAAAATCAACTAACCATAAATAAAAAAAAAACACTGGATAACAAAAAAATCTGTAAACAAACGTACTCATCCACAAAGTCCATCTCACTGTACTCTGGTCTTGACCTCATGTAGGGTTTTCCATCTCCTGAAGGTCCTTCGCTTATAACCTGCAAATATGAGAAACAGAATAATATTGATGGTAAGACTGTTTGATTTTCCAGCTATAAAATGTGTTTATTTTTCATTTAACTAGGCAAGTCAGTTAATTAAGAACAAATTAATATTTACAATGTAGAAGCAACTGTGAACTAATGAATCAACCCAAGGTTGGAAACTTACTGGTGTCCGATAGGTAACGTAAGTGACTTCTTCCTCTGAAATTAAGAAAGAAAAAAAACAACTGTCTCTGTGCCCTTGAGCAAGGCACTTAACCCTCATTGCTCCTGTAAGTCACTGGATAAAAGCCTCTGCTAAACGACAAAAAATATAATTCCTGATTTCCACTTATCTCAGTCTAAAGATAGTATATGTATGCATAATGTAGCATTGTGTTATCATGCATGTATAACTTACGCTCTTCTCTGTAGAAGGTTTTGTCTGAGGATGGTTTTGTGACTTTCTTGTCTTTGGCCATGGCCTCTTTTAGCTTCTTCTCATACAGGGGTCTTGTAGTGTCTTCAAAAATGCAGAAATGTTAGACGTGGCTCAGTAATGCAATAAAACCATTGCTACATGACTATTATAATATCATCAATACATTTGAGACTGTCTGGTCATAAACATAACGTTAGTCTATTAGGCAGGCCTACTCAGTAGGCTAGGAATTATTAGCTATAGTAGCTAGCTAAAACATTATTCAGCTATGGGCTGGGTAAGCTTATCGTTAACGTAAAAAAATGAAAGCATGACTTACCAACGATAGGCCCGTGCTTAATTCCATACTCGTCCAACAGTTCCCTGATTTCTTGGTCAGACTTACTTCTCAGTGTGGCCATACTGTCGCCTATATATTTTGCTCTTTGATTGCAACGGAAAATTACTCGTGTTGACTGGCTACATTAACTACAGTTTAATTTGCAAAAATCAACAATGTTCTGGCACCACCCACTTCTACACATTGCTACCATAGAAATATTATGAATAGAACGGACTTGGACCCTCTAACCACAAAGTTTCTAAAAACCCAGAGGGGTAACATCGCGAGACTTCCAGGGAACGCTTATGAAAATGGAAACAAACAGTTTTTCATTTTCATCAAACGAGATTTTAATCGAAGGAGTGCGTTTGAATTGACGGTTGGCACATGCGCAATTCGGTGCGAGACGACCGTTAGACTCGACGACGTGTTTCTAACGCATGAGATTAGCTAGCTAACATCGGCTACAAGTGTCATCGGGGATTTATATTTGGATAAAATAAGAATGTAAATTGTTGATCTGTATTTTGATTTTTTTTTTAAGAAATAGAAAAAATCTATTTGGATAAGCAGTTTTGGCCCCTCTTCATACTGTACTGTCTTTGGTACTACCCTGGCAGTTTGACTGGTACACTCGCAATGGCTGCCTGTTATTGTGATGCGATAATTTCCATGGTAATGTAGAGTTGTTCATTTACATTATATTACCTGATGTGGCTCGTGCAATAGAATGTACGTATTGTAATGTCAATTGAGTTGGATCAACAAATCCACAGCATAAGTAAGCATTTCACTGTTAGTCTACACCTGTTGTTTACAAAGCATGTGACAAATAAAATTAATTTGATTTATATTGATGGGTGCACTTCCTGCTTTGCTCCTATGGGTGGGTACACTCCCAATGACCACCAGTCCGATCATTATACCGTCATTGACTTGAATTGCGGACTTTCCAAAGCGTCTGGTCTATATCTTAACATTAAGAAATGTGAACTCATGGCTGTCAAAGATTGTGTGACACCTTCATATTATGGTATTCCAGTAAAAGAAGAACTTACATATTTAGGCATAACCATTACAAAGGATCAGAAGTCTAGAGGCTTACTAAATTTTAACCCTATTATTAAAAAAACCCAGAAGAAACTAAATCAATGGCTACAGAGGGACCTATCTTTAAAAGGTAGAGTCCTAATAACCAAGGCTGAAGGTATCTCTAGACTAACATATGGTGCGCTATCTTTATATCTTGACCGTAAAATAAGCAAGGAGATAGACCAGATGCTTTTCAACTTTCTTTGGAGAAACCGTACCCATTACATTAGGAAAACTGTTGTAATGAACACTTATGAGAATGGAGGACTGAATTTTCTGGATTTTACTACTTTAAATAATACTTTTAAGATCAATTGGATAAAACAATTCCTAAGAAGACCCACTTCTATCTGGAATTGTATTCCTCATCATGTCTTCTCTACTTTTGGTGGCCTTAACTTCATGTTGTTTTGCAATTATAACATTGACAAAGTTCCAGTGAAACTTTCTGCTTTTCATCGGCAGGTTTTCTTGTCATGGTCCTTAATTTATAAACACTATTTTTCTCCACACAGATATTATATATGGAATATATATATATATATATATATATATATACCAACGGGTAAATGCAGAGGGTCTTTTACTCAGTTATAAAGAATTCTTATCACTTTACAAGGTCCCTGTAACACCTAAAGATTTTGCAATTGTTTTAGATGCCATTCCCTCAGGTGTTGCTATGTTATTCAGGAACGTGTCAAGACCTGACCCTCAGAGCCTACCTTCTGTTGACCCTGTTGACTCATCAGTAGGAAAGACCTGACCCTCAGAGCCTACCTTCTGTTGACCCTGTTGACTCATCAGTAGGAAAGACCTGACCCTCAGAGCCTACCTTCTGTTGAACCTGTTGACTCATCAGTAGGAAAGACCTGACCCTCAGAGCCTACCTTCTGTTGACCCTGTTGACTCATCAGTAGGAAAGACCTGACCCTCAGAGCCTACCTTCTATTGACCCTGTTGACTCATCAGTAGGAAAGACCTGACCCTCAGAGCCTACCTTCTGTTGACCCTGTTGACTCATCAGTAGGAAAGACCTGACCCTCAGAGCCTACCTTCTGTTGACCCTGTTGACTCATCAGTAGGAAAGACCTGACCCTCAGAGCCTACCTTCTGTTGACCCTGTTGACTCATCAGTAGGAAAGACCTGACCCTCAGAGCCTACCTTCTATTGACCCTGTTGACTCATCAGTAGGAAAGAGCTGACCCTCAGAGCCTACCTTCTGTTGACCCTGTTGACTCATCAGTAGGAAAGACCTGACCCTCAGAGCCTACCTTCTGTTGACCCTGTTGATTCATCAGTAGGAAAGACCTGACCCTCAGAGCCTACCTTCTATTGACCCTGTTGACTCATCAGTAGGAAAGACCTGACCCTCAGAGCCTACCTTCTGTTGACCCTGTTGACTCATCAGTAGGAAAGACCTGACCCTCAGAGCCTACCTTCTGTTGACCCTGTTGACTCATCAGTAGGAAAGACCTGACCCTCAGAGCCTACCTTCTGTTGACCCTGTTGACTCATCAGTAGGAAAGACCTGACCCTCAGAGCCTACCTTCTATTGACCCTGTTGACTCATCAGTAGGAAAGATTTGTTTCTCTTTTGGTCCATTCAACAACAGAGCGATACGATCCTTGTTTCAGCAGGATGTTGTATCTATGTTGTACCTTATGTCATGCCTTATTGGAATGGATTTATTGATAATATCTGTTGGAAAAAAGTTTGGATGTTGCCACACACATACCTACTTGTTAACAAAATTAAGGAAGTTTCCTTTAAAATTATTCATAAATATTATCCTGCCAACCACTATATGAAGAAGTTTGAGGAAAACATCAACTCAAATTGCTCCTTTTGTAATGACCACCCAGAAA
Source organism: Oncorhynchus mykiss (assembly GCF_057628025.1). Taxonomy (NCBI): domain Eukaryota; kingdom Metazoa; phylum Chordata; class Actinopteri; order Salmoniformes; family Salmonidae; genus Oncorhynchus; species Oncorhynchus mykiss. The sequence continues at coordinate 77,441,886 of NC_143030.1, read as the reverse complement.
CAGTTGTGCATCTTTTTTGGCATTGTATGTATGCATGTAAGAAAACTGTGGCAAGACATCAGTAGGTTTATAATTGAACACATTTATGAAGATTTGACACTATTGTGGAGAGATGTACTGTTTGGATTCTTTACATACAATAGAAATAAGCGGAATCATTTTTATGTAATTAATTTCATTATTCTTTTGGCCAAATTTCATATACACAAATGTAAATTTACAAACAGAAAACCACATTTTCGTACCCTACAAAAAATAATTTAACTGTATTTTAAGACAGTTAAATGCTCTACTAACAAAAAAGCTGTTAGAATTGTAAGTATATGCATGTCCCTTAAGGTCCTTGTGTAATTGTAATGTGATATTGTACCCCCTAGCTCGATTGTCTATTGTTTGTAATCTATGTATGCTTGTGTTCCCTCATGTGCTTTATGTATTGTTCTGAAATTAATAATAAAAAAATAAAATAAAAAAAGACTTGAATGGCGGATGTCCGTTTGATTCATTCTATTTATATGATTGTTACAACGTTGTTTCAGGTTCCTCTTTAAAAAATCATTCACCCGTGACAGCAGCTTCTTAGGTATATCTTACGCTCTGGCAAGAGTCACATAGTACCAGAGAATTTAGACAATAAGGCTTATATTTGTGTGGAAAAGCCACGCTTTCTGGTATCTGTGATGTAAAACAATATATAAAATGCTGAACCTTAAAGTTAAATGGGAATATAAATAGACCCCTTTTTATTATCCATCAAAACAGATGAAGACGTGTTACAGATGAAGACATTATGAAAATAAAAGTGACAGCAACTACAGTATAAGGAGAGAGTATTTTCCTTACAAGTAAGCATTTTCTACTTAGCTGCTGCTACTTTATTATCAAATTATTTTCAGGCATAGCCATATTGACAATACAGTACAGTCGTTTGCAATCACTGTATTTGGTCCAGATCACCAGTCCAAGTCCTTTAGGTCTGTTGTCCACCAGAATGTCAAAAGTCCAATCAATGTCAAAAGGGCCATCTTCAGCAGGAACTTCAGCACCCTCAGACACTACACAAACACAGTGTGTCAGAGGAATCCCATCAATTTCATGAAGCCCTTTTTTTTACAGAAAGTTGTGGGGTAAAGACTTACCCAATCTCTCTTGCTGTGTGTCCGAGGTATTTTGCTGAGATCTTGTAGTTCTCCTTGTGGCTTCTGACTCTCCTGAGTCTCAGGCTCACGCTGCTCCTGAAATAGACACACTGCATTGTCATGTGCTGCTGGTGGCTAAGCGAGAGAGAGAGAGAGAGAGAGAGAGAGAGAGAGAGAGAGAGCTCTCACTTCAAGCCTTGCTGTAGAATCCAGGTCCTCATCTCTGTCAGATGCGCCGTCGACCAAATCCGTGTCACTGCTGCTAAGAACGCAGTAGACAGACAGTAATATAGGAAATTATTTCACTTATCTATCTACCACAGTGACAGTACAAATTACATGTCTTGTGCAAGTAGAAATAAGCATTTCCTGGTTGGCGGGTGTCTTGAGTAATTTTATGTAGGCAATTTCTCTTACCTGTCTGTATATTCAATGACTTGATGCAGGGGATCCATGCAGAACTGAACTCTAGGCTTCCTCCTTAAAAAAGCACCTTCTGTTTCCATGGCCTCCTTCTCCTCTTCGTCATTATAAAACTTGTAGAATGCCTCGATTCTCACTTTCTCTTGTTTCCAACTCCTCTCCTCCTCTTCTTCATCATCTGCAAATTGTTCCTCTCCGACTGTGATTCCGCTCCCCTCGTACTGGTAATCTAGATTGAAACCACTCCTGTCCACGTTATTTTCCCCTGTGTCCCAGTTTATATTGGTGTGAAGGTGGTTCTCCAACTTTCCTTCTAGCTCCGGCGGGATTTCTCGAAGATACTCCTCTTTACCCCAAATCCAAGTCTCCCCTTTCTCCTTTCTTAGTTCAGTCTCCAATGTACAAAATTCTCCCGGAAAATTATCCTCAGAGTCAGATGATGACATGTTGCCTGTACTCCTCTTACCCCTGTCACACCTGGTTACGTCTGCTGTACTGAGTCCAGCCTCACTGTGAAGGGTAAAAGTGGGGACATCAGAGATGGTGTCTGAAAGATGCAGGTCGGCAACACTCTGCTTGGAGATGTTCTCCTCTCCACCCTCCCAGTCAGGTAGAGGTAAAACATCAGATCTGCAGTCTCTCTGAGGAAGACCCTGGTATCTTGGCAGGGCTGGGTGTTCTTCATTATCCTTCTCATCCTCACTGGAGCCATCACTGGAGCTATCAGTGGAGCTATCACTGGAACTATCACTGGAGCTATCAGCTTCAAGATTGTCTTCAATAATCTTGCTCATGCTAATGTCAATATTGATATTACACATCGCACAATCTGCAAAATCTTGTTTGCCTTCTACGCTCAGAGAGATAGCAGGTCTCACGTCAACCTTTTCATCTTCCTCTCCCTGTACATGGCTATCCTTCTGCTCGGTTATCTCTCTCTCTGGGTCGACATTCTCGTCTATCTTTAAATGACCCTCAGAGGGACTAGACAGTGTGCTCCCATTTTTGTTTCTCTCTCTCCCTTTCCCTCCATCCTTGTCGTATTCACTTGGAAAGAAGTCAGAGGGGTAATCTGCAAAGCTTTCACCCGCCTCTTGGTGGTCATCCCCTAGGAAGTCCTTAATTTTCGCCTCAAGCGGGTGTTCCACAAAGGTATTGACCATAATAGATTGCAGATTCTGTGTTGCTGCGGGATCAGGACAACCAGAAACAATCTCTGGAGCTCCAGGTTCATCTTGCTCTTCTTCCTCTTCATTCTCCTGGGGAAAATGTGGGGAGAGTAAGTTCACTCCTTTCTTTCCCTCTTCTCTCTGGTTTTCAGTGATAGAGCTTGTCGGGACCTCCAGGTCTGAATCAGATGATTTCTCTTGGTTTTCTTCAGCTGCCGGTCTCTCCTCTTCTTCAATCCATTCACTTATATCTGCTGTGATCTCCATGGTGACGTCTTCAGTAACACCCTCAAAACAACTCACATCACTGTTCTCATAAGCACCTCGCTCTATGTTTCTGATGTTAGGGTTTTCCCTATCCTCTTGGGCAAAAGGTTGTCCTGTAGTTACGATATTTTCTATATTCTCTTCGTCGTAGTGAACAACCACAGACCTACCCCCTGGGGAGCCAATGTTCTCTATTCCTGTGTCCTCTTCTTCTCCTGAGGTGATCTCCTCTTCATCTTCATCTTCCTCCTCCTCTTCCTTGCCCTCCTCTTCCTCCTCCTTGCCCTCCTCTTCCTCCTCCTTGCCCTCCTCCTCCTCCTCCTCTTCCTTGCCCTCTTCCTCCTCCTTGCCCTCCTCTTCCTCCTCCTTGCCCTCCTCTTCCTCCTCCTCCCACTTCTCCTCATCATCAATATGTTGTGTATCCTCTTCAGTCAAACTCACATCATATGTCTTCACTGAGATAGAGTCAGGTACAGTTCCAGTTTCTCCACCAGGCTCTTCCTCTTCCTGTCCTTCATCCACATCTTCCTCTTCCTCTCTCAGCACTGGTAATCTTCCAGAGGACATTTCTGTCTTGGCTTCGTCAAAATCAAGAGGCTCAAAGTCGAACCCTCCTTCAGGGAAAGATGGGAGGGATGTGTCTGCAACAACAACATCAACATGGCAAATAATGACAGAAAACCCAAGCAATAATATATTTCTTGTAACTTTCAGGAAATTATTGTACTAAACGTCAGTGAAGTTGCAGTGCTCTAGCTTCAACCTGCATAATGCTTACCTGAAAATGCATCCGTTAACAAATCAGCAAAGTTCTGTTCCATCTTCCCTAGGTAATAGGTAAAGTCAAACTATATGTCATAAGATTTCTGTGCCTTTTAAGTTAGTCAATTTACCAAGAGACACGTTTCGGCAACATTTGAAAGCATCTTTTACAACAAAATTCTTCTGATTTCTGACAGGAAGTGTGTTAGGTTTCTCGTCTGTTATTGCTTCAACTAGCTTCCTGTCAGAATAGGGGATGCAGAAATATATCAAAACACATCGACAAGTAGTGACAGTCAGGACAAAGAGAACAACAAAATAATTACAAAAATATGCAAATTGAAATGTCACAAAACCCAAGTCTGTTAAAGGCTTTGGTTGTTCATAAATAAAGTCACACATAGGAAGATGTTGATGTACTCACCGTAGATTTAGCACATAAGCCGTGCTGTGGTTTTACTTTCTGATGTCTAACACAAGACCCAGCCCTCCCTCCCTCAGAGATGTAGGCTACCACTTCCACCCTGCCTGTGTCTGGCTCTATCAAATTAAGCATCGTCTGTATAGGGCAGGCCCTAATTTATACTGAACAAAAATATAAACGCAACATGTAAAGTGTTGATCCGATGTTTCGTGAGCTTAAATAAAACATCCCAGAAATGTTCCATGCGCACAAAAAGCTTATTTCTCTCAAATTTTGTGCACAAATTTGTTTACATCACTGTTAGTGAGCATTTCTCCTTTACCAAGATAATCTATGCACCTGACAGCATGATCATTACACAGGTGCACCTTGTGTTGGGGACAATAAAAGGCCACTCTAAAAATGTGCAGTTTTGTCACACAACACAATGTCAAAGATGTCTCAAGTTTTGAGGAAGTGTGCAATTGCCATGCTGACTGTAGGAATGTCCACCAGAACTGTTAACTGAGAATTGAATGTTCATTTCTCTACCATAAACCAGCCCAGGACCTCCACATCCGGCTTCTTTACATGCGGGATCTTCTGAGACCAGCCACCAGGACAGCTGATGAAACCGAGGAGTATTTCTGTCTGTAATAAAGCCCTTTTGTGGGGAAAAACTCATTCTGATTGGCTGGGCCTGGCTCCCCAGTGGGTGGGCCTATGCCCTCCCAGGCCCACCCACGGCTGCGCCCCTGCAGTCATGTGAAATCCATAGATACGGGCCTAATACATTTATTTAAATTGACTGATTTCCTTATGTTAGTCTGAGTTAGGGATTAATCCAAAGTAGAATTAATTCTACATCACAATATTTAAATATCCAATATATTAAGTTTATTAGTCTCTGTGCAGACAAAGACACAGTTTGTTTATTTTCCTTAATAGTATATACAGTTTGGTACAGTATAAATTCCAACAAAAAAAAACACTCAAATTTTTCTTCTAAACTCTAAACATAATTTAATTTAAGTACCTAAAATAAATTGAAATAAATAAATACAACTGAAATAATTGGGAGTAAAAACATGATTGCAATGGTTGTTGGTAATGTTGATGGTGCAGTGGGGTCTAAAGTTCGTGGCGCAGGAGATAACGATGCATGGGCTTCAGGTCAACTTCTACTGGGAAGTGGTCGCTGACTTCCAAGGCCTAAATGTAAACAAACACATAATCAAAATCGGTCAATCAAAAAAGAATACAGGTTCATTTAAACTCATATTATACATATCAACTGATTTAAAATGTCTGAGAAGTTAAGTTACCTCTTCTTCAGTAAGGTGGAACTCCTCTTTAAAGTTGAAGGGTTTAGCTGAATCTGGAACTATCCCAGAGATCATCTCTCTGCCATGAATAACTATCCTGGAGTATGACGTATAGAGAGAGAGAGAGGAGACATATCATGATTACAGCAAGAAGAAGCTTCACGCACAGATAAACATACAGAACACATGTACCAGCACACATCCAAGTCTTCTACAATGATTCTGTGGTATGGGTCGCTGACCTGTCGTAAGCGCAGTGTGTCTTCTGCCGAACGGTTGTATCCTGTTCATCTCCAATCAGCCAGCGGAACTTGGGGTCGCTTCTCAAACGCACAGCTCTAAAGCCCTTGATGGTGATGTAGCTGCAGGCTGCGTTCAGGTCCCCTAAGATCACCACATTCTAGAGGATGACCAGTATCAAACAAATAAACACAAAATAGTTAGTTATTATCAAGAGAAAGAGGAAGGAATAAGATGCTAGAAATATGGGGAGCTTCTAGTAAATGTTATCTGATATCAATGATTTAAACCAACTAACCTCAGTCTTCCACTTCTTGCAGATCCCATTGAAAACAGTGTAGAGTTCATCGATCTCTTTCATTGCCGTTTTGGGACAGGTGTGTTGGCCCACCAAGACAAAATCCTTCACCACTGCAGAAGGACAGATTTAAAAGAAATTCCTCTTATATCATTTATCATTTTGGGAGTTTGATAGGAGTATCTTAGCCTTGTCCCAGATCCCTTTGTCCCAGATCTACAGTGCCTTGCGAAAGTTTTCGGCCCCCTTGAACTTTGCGACCTTTTGCCACATTTCAGGCTTCAAACATAAAGATATAAAACTGTATTTTTTTGTGAATTATCAACAACAAGTGGGACACAATCATGAAGTGGAACGACATTTATTGGATATTTCAAACTTTTTTAACAAATCAAAAACTGAAAAATTGGGCGTGCAAAATTATTCAGCCCCTTTACTTTCAGTGCAGCAAACTCTCTCCAGAAGTTCAGTGAGGATCTCTGAATGATCCAATGTTGACCTAAATGACTAATGATGATAAATACAATCCACCTGTGTGTAATCAAGTCTCCGTATAAATGCACCTGCACTGTGATAGTCTCAGAGGTCCGTTAAAAGCGCAGAGAGCATCATGAAGAACAAGGAACACACCAGGCAGGTCCGAGATACTGTTGTGAAGAAGTTTAAAGCCGGATTTGGATACAAAAAAGATTTCCCAAGTTTTAAACATCCCAAGGAGCACTGTGCAAGCGATAATATTGAAATGGAAGGAGTATCAGACCACTGCAAATCTACCAAGACCTGGCCGTCCCTCTAAACTTTCAGCTCATACAAGGAGAAGACTGATCAGAGATGCAGCCAAGAGGCCCATGATCACTCTGGATGAACTGCAGAGATCTACAGCTGAGGTGGGAGACTCTGTCCATAGGACAACAATCAGTCGTATATTGCACAAATCTGGCCTTCATGGAAGAGTGGTAAGAAAGCCATTTCTTAAAGATATCCATAAAAAGTGTTGTTTAAAGTTTGCCACAAGCCACCTGGGAGACACACCAAACATGTGGAAGAAGGTGCACTGGTCAGATGAAACCAAAATTGAACTTTTTGGCAACAATGCAAAACGTTATGTTTGGCGTAAAAGCAACACAGCTGAACACACCATCCCCACTGTCAAACATGGTGGTAACAGCATCATGGTTTGGGCCTGCTTTTCTTCAGCAGGGACAGGGAAGATGGTTAAAATTGATGGGAAGATGGATGGAGCCAAATACAGGACCATTCTGGAAGAAAACCTGATGGAGTCTGCAAAAGACCTGAGACTGGGACGGAGATTTGTCTTCCAACAAGACAATGATCCAAAACATAAAGCAAAATCTACAATGGAATGGTTCAAAAATAAACATATCCAGGTGTTAGAATGGCCAAGTCAAAGTCCAGACCTGAATCCAATCGAGAACCTGTGGAAAGAACTGAAAACTGCTGTTCACAAATGCTCTCCATCCAACCTCACTGAGCTCGAGCTGTTTTGCAAGGAGCAATGGGAAAAAATGTCAGTCTCTCGATGTTCAAAACTGAGAGAGACATACCCCAAGCGACTTACAGCTGTAATCACAGCAAAAGGTGGCGCTACAAAGTATTAACTTAAGGGGGCTGAATAATTTTGCACGCCCAATTTTTCAGTTTTTGATTTGTTAAAAAAGTTTGAAATATCCAATAAATGTCGTTCCACTTCATGATTGTGTCCCACTTGTTGTTGATTCTTCACAAAAAAATACAGTTTTATATCTTTATGTTTGAAGCCTAAAATGTGGCAAAAGGTCGCAAAGTTCAAGGGGGCCAAATACTTTCGCAAGGCACTGTATTTCTGACAGTGTTGTCGAGTCTGGTCTCGAGACCACATGTTGAGTGTCAATGTCTTGTCTCGGTGTCGGATACATTTTTACTCAGTCTTGACTCGGTCTCGGACAGTGAGGACTTATCATTTCCTCCCAAGACCAGCGGAATATTTGTATTTGTATATATTATGGATCCCCATTACATTACATTTCACAACCGATTTCGCAACACATTAAGTGTGTTCCTACTCTACTACTACATATCTACAACACAAAATGCATGTGTACATGTTGTATAGTGCGTATGTTATCATGTGTGTGTGTGTCTCTTCACAGTCTGCAGATTTTTTATCAGTTTTTAAAAAAAAATCGAATTTTACTGCTTGCACAAGTTATTTGATGTGGAATAGAGTTACATGTAGTCATGTCTCTATGTAGTACTGTGTGCCTCCCATAGTCTGTTCTGGACTTGGAAGAGACCTTTGGTGGCATGTCTTGTGGGGTATGCATGGGTGTCTGAGCTTTGTGCTAATAGTCTAAACAGACAGCTCGGTGCATTCAACATGTCAATACCTCTAACAAATACAAGTAGTGATGAAGTCAATCCCTCCTCTACTTTGAGCCAGAAGAGATTGACATGCATGTTATTAATGTTAGCTCTCTCTGTATATTTTAAGGGCCCGCTGTGCTGCCATGTTCAGGGCCAATTGTAATTTTCCTAAGTCCCTCTTTGTGGCACCTGACCACACGACTGAACAGTAGTCCAGGTGTGACAAAACAGTGCTTTATTATGGAAAGACCCCAGCTTAGCTACTGTTGCATCAATAGGTTTTGACCATGACAGTTGACCTCAACTGCCTCAATTTCCACATTATTCATTACAAGATTTAGGGTTTAGTGAATCATTTGTCCCAAATACAATGCTTTAAGTTTTTGAAATATTGAGGACTGACTTATTTCTTGCCACCCATTCTGAATCTGACTGCAGCTCTTTGTTAAGTGTTGCAGTGATTTCACTTGCTGTGGTAGCTGACGTGTTTAGTGTTGAGTCATCAGCATTAAGAAAATGCTAAAAAAGCATGCATAAAGGCTAAAAAACATACATAGACACTTAACTCAGAGCCAGTGGCATGTCATTAGTAAAGACTGAAAAAAAGTAAAAGGGGCCTAAACAGCTGCCCTGGGGTATGCCTGACTCTACTTGGATTATGTTGGCGAGGCTTCCATTAAAGAACACCCTCTGTGTTCTGTTAGACAGGTAACTCTCAATCCACAGTATAGCAGGGGATGTAAAGCCATGACACATCAGTTTTTCCAGCAGCAGATTATAATCAATAATGTCAAAAGCTGCACTGAAATCTAACAAAACAGCTCCCACAATATTTTTATTATCAATTTCTCTCAAATTTCTCTCCTTCCCTATTAGCATGCTGAAAACCTGTTGTTAATTTGTTTACTGTGAAATATCTGGTCAAACACCATTTTGCCCAAAAGTTTGCCAAGGGTTGGTAACAGGCTGATTGTGTCACACCCTGATCTGTTTCACCTGTCTTGTGCTTGTCTCCACCCACCACCAGGTTTCTCCCACCTTCCTCCATTATCCCCTGTGTACTTATACCTGCCTTTTCTGTTGGTTTGTTGCCAGTTCATCTTGTCAAGTCTTACCAGCGTGTTTTCCCGTTTTCCAGTATCTCTAGTTTCTGTTTTCTAGTCGTCCCAGTTCTGCCCTGAGCCTGCAGGCCGTTCTGTCCCATATTGACTCTGCCTTGGATTACTGACCCTTGACCTGCTGTTTGCCTGTCCCCCGTTTTGTAATAAACATCTGAGATTCAAACGGTCTGCTTCCTGTGTCTGCATCTGGGTCTTATCCTGAGTCGTGTTAGATTGATCGGCTGTTTGAGCCAGTAAAGTGTGCTTTTCTATTCTTGGGTAGTGGAATGACTTTTACTTCCCTCCAGGCCTGAGGGTACACACTTTCTAGTAGGCTTAGATTGAAGAGATGGCTAATAGGAGTGGCAATATTATCTGCTATCATCCTCAATTTCATCCACTATCATCCTCAATATCGTCCACTGTCATCCACTATCATCCTCAATATCATCCACTATCATCCTCAATATCATCCACTATCATCCTCAATATCATTCACTATCGTCCACTATCATCCTCAATATCATCCACTATCATCCTCAATATCATCCACTATCATCCTCAATATCGTCCACTATCATCCTCAATATCATCCACTATCATCCTCAATATCATCCACTATCATCCTCAGTAATTTTTCATCCAAGTTGTCAGACCCAGGTGGCTTGTCATTGTTGATAGACAACCATTTTTTCACATCTTACACACTCACTTCACGAATTGCAAAATTACGTTTTTTCCCCCATAATTTGGTGAGTAATGCTTAGATATGAAGGTTCAGAATTTGTGGCTGTCATGTTATGTGCTGTGATGCCATGTCTAAATTTGCTAATCTTGCCAATGAAAAAAATAAATAAAGTAGTTGGCAATATCAGTGGGTTTTGTGACAAATGAGCCATCTGATTCAATGAATGATGGAGCCGAGTTTGCCTTTTTGCCCAAAGTTTCATTTAAGGTGCTCCAAAGCTTTTTACCATCATTCTTTATATCATGTATCTTGTTTTATAGTACAGTTTTATTCTTGTTGTTGTTGGGTTTAGTCACATGATTTTCTCAATTTACAGTACGTTTGCCAAACGGCTGTGCAGCCAGACTTATTTGCCATTCCTTTTGCCTCATCCCTCTCAACCATACCATTTTTCAATTCCTCATTCATCCTCAGAGATTTAACCGTTTTTACAGTCCTTTTCTTAATGGGTGAATGTTTAGCGTTAGTTCAGCGTCTGGTTGCTCCTCATTATACACCACAGATCTTTAACATAGGAATCACTACAAAACATATTGTATGACCTCTTATACACTATATAAGGCCCAGCCCTTAGAACTATGGTTATCCGTAGATGTGGTTTCTGTATTGTGATCACTACATCCGATGGATCTGGATACGGCTTTAGAACACCTTTCTGCAGCATTAGTAAAGATGTGATCAATACATGTTGATGATTTCATTCCTGTGCTGTTTGTAAATATCCTGGTAGGTTGACTGATAACCTGAACTAGGTTACAGGTTACTGGTTACAGTTTGAAGCTTTGTTTTGAGTGGGCAGCTTGATGAAAGCCAGTCAATATTCAGGTCACTCAGAAAATATACCTCTCTGTTGATGTCACATAAATTATCAAGCATTTCACACAAACTCAGAAAAAAAAGAAACAGCCCTTTTTCAGGACCCTGTCTTTCAAAGATAATTCGTAAAAATCAAAATAACTTCACAGATCTTCATTGTAAAGGGTTTAAACACTGTTTCCCATGCTTGTTCAATGAACCATAAACAATTAATGAACATGCAGTGCTCAGACTGTCCGCAATAGGCTGAGAGAGGCTGGACTGAGGGCTTGTAGGCAGGTCCTCACCAACAATGTCGCCTATGGGCACAAACCCACCGTCGCTGGACCAGACAGGGCTCACAAAAAGTGCTCTTCACTGACGAGTCGCGGATTTGTCTCACCAGGGATGATGGTCGGATTCGCGTTTATCGTCGAAGGAATGAGCTTTACACCAAGGCCTGTAGTCTGGAGCGGGATCGATTTGGAGGTGGAAGGTCCGTCATGGTCTGGGGCGGTGTGTCACAGCATCATCGGACTGAGCTTGTTGTCATTGCAGGCAATCTCAATGCTGTGCGTTACAGGGAAGACATCCTCCTCCGTCATGTGGTATCCTTCCTGCAGGCTCATCCTGACATGACCCTCCAGCATGACAATGCCACCAGCCATACTGCTCTTTCTGTGCGTGATTTCCTGCAAGAAAGGAATGTCTGTTATGCCATGGCCAGCGAAGAGCCCGATCTCAATCCCATTGAGCACGTCTGGGACCTGTTGGATCGGAGGGTGAGGGCTATGGCCATTCCCCACAGAAATGTCTGAGAACTTGCAGGTGCCTTGGTGGAAGAGTGGGGTAACATCTTACAGCAAGAACTGGCAAATCTGTTTCAGTCCATGAGGAGGAGATGCACTGCAGTACTTAATGCAGCTGGTGGCCACACCAGATACTGACTGTTACTTTGGATTTTGACCCCCCTTTTGTTCAGGGACACATTATTCCATTTCTGTTAATCACATGTCTGTGGAACTTGTTCAGTTTATGTCTCAGTTGTTGAATATTGTTATGTTCATACAAATATTTACACATGCTAAGTTTGCCGAAATAAACGCAGTTGACAGTGAGAGGACGTTTATTTTTTTGCTGAGTTTATTATCCAGATACTGACTGTTAGCACTTGGTGGTCTATAGCAGCCTCCTACAAAAATGGGCTTTAGGTGAGGCAGGTGAACCTGTTACCATATTACTTCAACAGCATTTGACATGAGATCCTCTCTAAACTTGACAGGAATATGACACTGAACATAAATGGCAACACCTCCACCATTGGCATTCCTGTCTCACCTGAAGATGTTGAAATCATGTTTTGCTACCACTGTATCATCAAATGTACTGTATTATCTAAGAGTTTAAGAGATAGTCCGTATATGAATGTTATATGTTACTAGCAAGTTATTGAATTCATGAACCTTTTTTTATTAGGCTACATATGTTAATGTATATGTTAATTTTGGGGCAGCAGGTAGCCTAATGGTTAGAGCATTGGGTCAGTGACTGAAAGGTTGATGGATTGAATCCCCGAGCTGACAAGGTAAAAAGCTGTCGTGTTGCCCCTGAACAAGGCTGTTCCCCGGTAGACCGTCATTGTAAATAAGAATTTGTTCTTTAACTGACTTGCCTAGTTAAATAAGTGTGCACTTTTCTGTGATTCTTGATTGTTTTTAATCGCTTTACAGGGAGACTTATCAGAGGTAGATATGACAGTGTTATTGTTGTTTGAGCTGATAGTGCAGGGTGAGCTGCACACAGTGGACCTCCTAATAGGGCCCACTGCCTCAGTGCTAACAGTATAACTCAGGTTCATAGGCGCAAGATTACTGCATACAATATCTGTAGGATTAACAGAGGTATTCAGGGGAGTTAAGAGGGGACATAAATTAGGTTGCTTACATTATTGCCAACGACCCATAGCAGCACTATGACAACTCAGCAACACAATGGTAGGGATCATCTCAGCAGGGTTTTGGTTCACTGGTAAGTCATTGTCTCAACGCAGCCTTGAAATGCGCGGACAGGGTCCAGGAGTCAAGATGACTTGGATGGACTCCATCATTTCTGTAGACCACGTTTTGTTTCCAGAAGGTGTTATTTATAGAGGCCAACAACGCTACAGTAGACTTACTAATGCCAGTAGCTTGATGAGTATTTCACAGCAGCGGCACAGCAATGTTATCGGGCCTGCAATAATTGGCCGCTTTAAAAAATATATCTTTCAGACCTAGAATCAGTTCTTTAAAATCAATTTTCAGCAGTTCCGAGCTAGCCCTCCTAATGTCGTTTGACCCCAACACGGACTACGACAGCGTCAGCCCGCCAGTGTCAGCCCCCAGCAGCTGTCGTAGAATGGTGGGAAGCAGCCTTGTAATGACCTGTACTCAAGCTCCAGGATAGTATAGGGTCCCCCCCCCCCCCCCTGGAACTGAGATGTTTCTCACCATAGAGCTGCAGGTGACAGCTGGTGAAGTAGAAGGAGTAAAAACTCATACAGTAATTATCAGCTTTCATTCAGTCAGCGCATAAAACTGCTTCACCAGGCCAAATATATATGTTTTTTATTTAACTAGGCAAGTCAGTTAAGAACAAATTCTTATTTACAATGAAGGCCTACCCCAGCTAAACCCTCCCCTGACGATGCTGGGCCAATTGTGCGCTGCTCTATGGGACTCCCGATCGATCACAGCCGGTTGTAATACCCGGGATCAAACCAAGGTCTGTAGTGACGCCTCTAGCACTGAGATGCAGTGCCTTAGACCGCTGCGCCATTCGGGAGCCCAATATAGACACATTCATGAAACAATATCTTAACGCCTATTGAAACCTGGGCCTCCTACTTTACTCATAACATTACTGTTCTTTACTTTAATTGAAAAATATCCTCAAAACTTTGTCTCTCTCGCTGGCAGCTCAGCGGAGTTGAGTGGTTGGAAATACAGCTCATCACTCACGCGCACCGCTCCATGTCCTTTACTACGGCTCTGTTAAAAACTGCTCCATACTAAAAAAAAAATCCCGTTACAATTTCGCTCCATTAATTAAAAATCGCAATTTAACCAAAACCCATCTATTTTTGTGACTACCTGGATCTACCATTTGGTATTTAAGTATTGAAACTAAACCATATGGATTTGAATTAAAATTATTTGAATAAACATGAAAAGGTGAATGTATGAAGCGTACACCATTTCAAATATGCTACATGTCATTGTAAACAGCATATAAACAAACACCCGTTCTACCAGTCACATTCGGCTCTTTTCAGTTCGCTGCAGCTAGCGACGGGAACAAGCTGCAACAAACACTCAAACTGTACAGTTTTATCTCCATCTCTTCATTCTGTGACTCACTCATGGACACTCTTACTGACAGTTGTGGTTGCTTCGCGTGATGTATTGTTGTCTCTACCTTCTTACTCTTTGTGCTGTTGTCTGTGCCATGTTTTGTGCTGCTACCATGTTGTGCTGCTACCGTGTTGTTGTCATGTTGTGTTGCTAACATGCTGTGTTGTCATATGTTGCTGCCATGCAAGTCTCTCTTTATGTAGTGTTGTGTTGTCTCTCTTATCGTGATGTGTGTTTTGTCCTATATTTTTATTTGATTTTTCATTTTTAATCCCAGCCCCCGTCCCCGCAGGATGCCAATTAACTTCTGGTAGGCCGTCATTGTAAATACGAATGTGTTCTTAACTGGCTTGCCTAGTTAAATAAAGGATACATTAAATAAACACTCTAGATAGGTCAGGAGCCAGACAGGGAGCCTAAGAAGGAACGGAAATGAATTATTTAGGCTATATTATTTCAATTAGTTCAAGGCTATAGCCTACAAATAAATACATTGTGAAGTATTTGCGAGCGCGACATAATTGGCTGGTAGGGACATAAAGCACGCAGCATTTAAGCAACATTTCGTTATAATTATAGTCTATACATTGCGCATATAGGCTGTGACTTACTTAGAATTAAATAGCCTACAAATTAAACCAAAAAATACTTATTATTGCCTTTTGAATTCATCTTATTTTTTTGAATTCATTTTTAAAATTCAAATGGCACTCGCACATCTGAGCAATCTTTTTTTGCAGGTGCATGGTAACAGTAGAATAAGATGAAGGAAAAAAGAAACCGCACACTGCTCTTGATGGTATCAGGCTCTTTTACGCCCTCTTCCAAATGGTAGCTTTAAACGCAGAGGATGCGCACAGTGCAACAATATGACGAAGTGTGAATATGTCTGCCACCCACATACAGGAAAACGCTTACAAATAAATGACGTTATTACGTGTTCCACCACCCATGTTATTTACATTATTAAATGTCCATGTGGGATGTGCTATGTAGGTAAAACCTCTCGTTCGCTCACACAGAGAATTAGTGAAGATAAAAGTTCAATCAGGAGAAACGACAGGGATTATCCAGTCGCAGTACATTTGAATGACCTGAAGCATGACATTTCCACCTTTAGATTTTGTGGCATTGAGAAAGTTAAGATATCAGACAGGCGAGGTGATATTAATAACACTCTTGAGTAAAAGAGAATGTTTTGGGATTTTCACCCTCCAGACATTATTTCCTAAAGGACTTAATGCTGAAATGCCTATGTATGTTATGTTGTGAATTTGAACATGAATGTTGCCTCTATTTAAGATTACCCTGATGTTTTTCGTACCCAATGATTAATTAAAACTTGCTCGGTAGGTCTATGTCCTCATTGTGGTTTTACATACGTGTTTAATACATCGTATTTACACACTTTATTAGAATATTTTATAAAAATGCATATTGTTATATTTGGTAGCACTTATTTGTTTTTCCTTCGCCTGCAACCACATTCGACATGTGGAACGGATGTGGGTGGGGCTAGGTCTACTTTAAGGGTGCTAATTTAAAAAGAAACTCACAAAAGCTCTGATTGAGGCCGATACGTAAGCTTATTAAATATCAGTTATACTATCCAGAACAGTGTGCGGTTTCTTTTTTCCTTCATCTTGAATTCATTTTTAGAAACACGAGTTTGGCCAGTCTGTGACTTCCGGCTCATGCGACGGTGCAAGGAGAACAGGTGTTGTGCTGAAAATCTCCCCCCTCCCTGCCAGAATCCGCCCCTTGGCGTTCTTCATTGCTGCGACTTGCTTGCTAGTTGAGATTTCTGCTATTCACTCCGTTGTCAGTTTAGCCTACATTTCACGGATCTTAGTAGCGGAAAGCATTTGTGTTTGCAGTTTTCGGTTTGGATATATTATAAGTGTATATGGCGGTTCTAGCTTGTATGGCGCCCTTGCCTGCCAACATTTTACTCCCTCTGTTTAATATAACACCCATACATTCATTATTCATTTCCGATGCGAAGTTTGTTCTATAGAAAGTATTTGACACTTTGTGCCACAGAAAGTATTGGACTCTAGCCACAAAATAGAAGGGGGGAATTCCAGCAGGGGGAGATTTTCGGCACAACACCGGCCAGCAGCGGAGAATTTCCTCTACACACTTGCAGATACACTAGGGATGCGAAACACCCCCTTGGCCACTCCTGCCAGGCTGGGCAGATCAAATGGAAAGCTCCTTGAACGTGGGAATATGCCAGGCCTATTGTTTCAAAATCAATTATGGCCTATTGTATAGATAATAACGAAAATGAACGAAAAGTTTAAGAGATCAGATTTTTAGCTTATAAACACCTCTCTACAATAACACACGTAGTTATCTACCCACCTCATTCCTTTATTCCAGCATGTGCACGTAGTAAAGTACACCAGCATACTTTTGAGACGTCTTTTCAGATTCCACAATGATTTAGTTGTGGATGTTTCATGTAGCCAGCATGTAACAACTGTCATTTCCCACGGATAGAACAACGGCATCCGGTCTGTAACCTAACAGTTTAGCACCATACCAGCAGGTGGCATCCAAGCCTTACACATTAACAGTGGACACTACATCACCACACTCCTTCTCTTGCTCTTGGACCTCATCTTTTTAAGTCACCTTGATTTAGCACCTGTGTTTAAAAAACAAAAAACAGTTTCTTCATGAAAATATTTAGCGAACTCTATGACAGTAGCTAAAGCAAGGGGCTATCATCAGCTCACAATTAGACTACAATTGCATGCTGGGGCAGGCATGCCCTGAGCTCCTGAGGTAAGCGCTACTGGAGTGGGCTCCAGTCAAATTGGGCACTCTCTGCTCCTCGCTCCACTCAGCTCATCTGGCTGGTAGGGAAGAGTGGAGGGGGAATTGTTTGAAAGTTGCTCACTCACTATTAATAAGGAGATACACCCCCCACCGGGAGAATTGTAACAGTCTTTATAAATAGACATGTTTGGGCAGTGGCGAACCGTGGCTATTGGACCTTCCAACACGTTGTACCAAATTTTGAAAAATCATGAAAATAACTGAAACATATAATCACTTAATGCACCCAACTGAGTCAAACCGGCCTGAGGCTGAGCCGAGCTTCGAGCTGCCACTCAAACACAGGGATAATGCTACCAACAACATAGTCCCCATAGTCCAACAACACAGTCCCCAAAGTCCAACAACACAGTCCCCATAGTCCAACAACATAGTCCCCATAGTCCAACAACACAGTCCCCATAGTCCAACAACACAGTCCCTATAGTCCAACAACATAGTCCCCATAGTCCAACAACACAGTCCCCATAGTCCAACAACACAGTCCCCATAGTCCAACAACATAGTCCCCTTAGTCCAACAACACAGTCCCCATAGTCCAACAACACAGTCCCCATAGTCCAACAACATAGTCCCCATAGTCCAACAACACAGTCCCCATAGTCCAACAACACAGTCCCCATAGTCCAACAACATAGTCCCCATAGTCCAACAACACAGTCCCCATAGTCCAACAACAGAGTCCCCATAGTCCAACAACACAGTCCCCATAGTCAAACAACACAGTCCCTAAATCCAGATTAAATTAAAGAAAGCTACAATATTGTTACGCCCTGATCTATTTTCACCTGTCCTTGTGATTGTCTCCACCCACTCCAGGTGTCGCTGATTTTTCCCCAGTGTATTTATCCCTGTGTTTCCTGTCTCTCTGTGCCAGTTAATCTTGTATGTTTTTCCAAGTCAACCAGCGTTTTTCCTATTTTCCTGCTTTTTGCTATTCTCCTTTTTCTAGCCCTCCCGGTTTTGACCCTTGCCTGTTTCTGGACTCTGCACCCGCCTGCCTGACCATTCTGTCTGCCTTGACCACGAGCCTGTCTGCCACTCTGTACCTCCTGGACTCTGATCTGGTTTTGACCTATTTTCCTGTCCACGACCATTGTCTTGTCTACCCCTTTTTGGATTAATAAACATTGTAAGACTCCAACCATCTGCCTCCTGTGTCTGCATCTGGGTCTCACCTTGTGTCATGATACAGTATTATATAGAGCCATTATTGCATGGAACTCCCGTCCATCTCATATGGCTCAAATGAACAGCAAACCTGGTTTAAAAAAACAGATAAAGCAACACCTCACGGCACAACGCCTCTCCCCTATTTGACCTAGATAGTTTGTATATATGTTTTGATATGTATGTCTTTTTAAACTGATGTAGTTCTGTCCTTAAGCTTTTGTTGTCTATTAACGTTCTGTATTATGTCATGTTTCATGTTCTGTGTGGACCCCAGGAAGCTGCTGCTTTTTTGTTGCAGCAGCTAATGGGGATCCTAATAAAATACCCAAAGCAACAACCACACTGTTCACACAACCCTATGGTAGCCTAACACCATCACTATCACACTATCAGCAGCTAATGGGGGATCCTAATAAAATACCCAAAGCAACAACCACAACCACACTGTTCACACAACCTTATGGTAGCCTAACACCATCACTATCACACTATCAGCAGCTAATGGGGATCCTAATAAAATACCCAAAGCAACAACCACACTGTTCACACAACCCTATGGTAGCCTAACACTATCACTATCACACTATCAGCAGCTAATGGGGATCCTAATAAAATACCCAAAGCAACAACCACACTGTTCACACAACCCTATGGTAGCCTAACACCATCACTATCACACTATCAGCAGCTAATGGGGGATCCTAATAAAATACCCAAAGCAACAACCACAACCACACTGTTCACACAACCTTATGGTAGCCTAACACTATCACTATCACACTATCAGCAGCTAATGGGGATCCTAATAAAATACCCAAAGCAACAACCACAACCACACTGTTCACACAACCCTATGGTAGCCTAACACTATCACTATCACACTATCAGCAGCTAATGGGGATCCTAATAAAATACCCAAAGCAACAACCACAACCACACTGTTCACACAACCCTATGGTAGCCTAACACCATTACTATCACACTATCAGCAGCTAATGGGGGATCCTAATAAAATACCCAAAGCAACAACCACAACCACACTGTTCACACAACCCTATGGTAGCCTAACACCATCACTATCACACTATCAGCAGCTAATGGGGGATCCTAATAAAATACCCAAAGCAACAACCACACTGTTCACACAACCCTTTGGTAGCCTAACACCATCACTATCACACTATCAGCAGCTAATGGGGGATCCTAATAAAATATCCAAAGCAACAACCACAACCACACTGTTCACACAACCCTATGGTAGCCTAACACCATCACTATCACACTATCAGCAGCTAATGGGGGATCCTAATAAAATACCCAAAGCAACAACCACACTGTTCACACAACCCTATGGTAGCCTAACACCATCACTATCACACTATCAGCAGCTAATGGGGGATCCTAATAAAATATCCAAAGCAACAACCACAACCACACTGTTCACACAACCCTATGGTAGCCTAACACCATCACTATCACACTATCAGCAGCTAATGGGGGATCCTAATAAAATACCCAAAGCAACAACCACACTGTTCACACAACCCTATGGTAGCCTAACACCATCACTATCACACTATCAGCAGCTAATGGGGATCCTAATAAAATACCCAAAGCAACAACCACACTGTTCACACAACCTTATGGTAGCCTAACACCATCACTATCACACTATCAGCAGCTAATGGGGGATCCTAATAAAATACCCAAAGCAACAACCACAACCACACTGTTCACACAACCTTATGGTAGCCTAACACCATCACTATCACACTATCAGCAGCTAATGGGGGATCCTAATAAAATACCCAAAGCAACAACCACAACCACACTGTTCACACAACCTTATGGTAGCCTAACACCATCACTATCACACTATCAGCAGCTAATGGGGGATCCTAATAAAATACCCAAAGCAACAACCACAACCACACTGTTCACACAACCCTATGGTAGCCTAACACCATCACTATCACACTATCACCAAAAGCGACAAGTGTGACACATCCGAGGATGTGTGTAACGGGCTCGTGATGCTGTAAAGACAGCGCCCATAATACCAGCGCACTCCATATAGGAGTGCATTTTTTGTAAAACACATCAGACCGATATAATTGTTTTTTTTATTTACTAAAGAAATCAGTTCAGAACTAAATTATTTTCACCATTCTGTATGTCTGAAGAATCCATATGTTCTTCTGAAATATGAACTTGGAAATGCTGGACTTGTTGAAGTCTTGTTATTGTGTCGATTTGACAAAATTACATTCATGATCTTGAGTTGAACTCACATTTTTCCGTTCAAGATGTCTAGGTCTTGAATCGGTCTCGCCCCCCTCCGGTCTAGGTCTTGAATCGGTCTCTCCCCCCTCCGGTCTTGAATTGGTCTCACCCCCCTCTGGTCTAGGTCTTGAATCGGTCTCGCCCCTCTCCGGTCTTGAATCGTCTCACCCCCCTCCGGTCTAGGTCTTGAGTCGGTCTCACCCCCCTCCGGTCTAGGTCTTGAATCGGTCTCGCCCCCCTCCGGTCTAGGTCTTGAATCGGTCTCACCCCCCTCCGGTCTAGGTCTTGAATCGGTCTCGCCCCCCTCCGGTCTTGAATCGGTCTCACCCCCCTCCGGTCTTGAATCGGTCTCACCCCCCTCCGGTCTAGGTCTTGAATCGGTCTCACCCCCCTCCGGTCTAGGTCTTGAATCGGTCTCACCCCCCTCCGGTCTTGAATCGGTCTCGCCCCCCTCCGGTCTAGGTCTTGAATCAGTCTCTCCCCCCTCCGGTCTTGAATCGGTCTCACCCCCCCCCCCGGTTTAGGGCTTGAATCGGTCTCGCTTTAGGTAGACACGAAAACAACACTGTTGTCTTGACAACCCCATATGGTCACATGGCTGGCAAGACAGCACAAACAGATGCGAGACCAGGCTAGGACTATCTGTCTAAGGTATCCTAAAATCCTTGTGACACATGGCATGTTCCTATCTCCAAATTGCATGATATGAGATGATATGACATTATAACTTAAGACAGTGATTGATATATGGGAAGTTCTCACGGGTAGTGGGTGAGTGAAACCGGACAATGAAAGGCTCTCTGGAGAAAACCTCAGTGTCGTTATTCGTCCCCTCTCCTCCCTCTAGCTCAGGATACTGGCAATGCTCTCGGACCTGCAGCACATCTTTCCTAGAGATGATTCAAGCCAATTAATCAATCAACCAACCAACCAATCAAACGAGAGAGAGTATACTAGAAATTAGGAGTGCTGCAGTGTTTTAAAGATTCTTATCTAAAATGTAAAGTTTAATGTAAAGTCTGTGTAAAAATGTAACGGCTTACTTGTAAATGTAGACATATTGCTCTTTGTAGGTTTTCTTCCCCAGTCTCTTACTCTCCACGTAGGAGTATGCATGCGATTTGTCAAAGCTGATGGTGGAATGACAAACAGACATCAGGTGACGAATAGAGCCCTAACCCTGATAAGACTTCATCTGTACATACTGTACATATCTTATAAAGGATTTATTCTGTAATGGTAGACCCCGCTGTATACATCCTGTATTGTTGCCATACTACTTCAGTAAACATGTTAACCTGACTCACTCTCTCTGCCTCATCCATATCTAAAAACATAACACACATTTTTAAAAAAGGTCAACAAAGCAATTTCAAGATCCTGTTATGTACCTGTTAAGATCCTGTTATGTACCTGTTAAGATCCTGTTATGTACCTGTTAAGATCATGTTATGTACCTGTTAAGATAATGTTATGTACCTGTTAAGATCCTGTTATGTACCTGTTAAGATCCTGTTGTGTACCTGTTGTGTACCTGTTATGTACCTGTTAAGATCCTGTTATGTACCTGTTATGTACCTGTTAAGATCCTGTTATGTACCTGTTAAGATCATGTTATGTAACTGTTAAGATCCTGTTATGTACCTGTTAAGATCCTGTTATGGACCTGTTAAGATCCTGTTATGTACCTGTTAAGATCCTGTTATGTACCTGTTAAGATCCTGTTATGTACCTGTTAAGATCCTGTTATGGACCTGTTAAGATCCTGTTATGTACCTGTTAAGATCCTGTTATGTACCTGTTAAAATCCTGTTATGTACCTGTTAAGATCCTGTTATGTACCTGTTAAGATCCTGTTATGGAGCTGTTAAGATCATGTTATGGAGCTGTTAAGATCCTGTTATGTACCTGTTAAGATCCTGTTATGTACCTGTTAAGATCATGTTATGTACCTGTTAAGATCCTGTTATGTACCTGTTAAGATCATGTTATGTACCTGTTAAGATCCTGTTATGGAGCTGTTAAGATCCTGTTATGTACCTGTTAAGATTATGTTATGTACCTGTTAAGATCATGTTATGTACCTGTTAAGATCCTGTTATGTACCTGTTATGTACCTGTTAAGATCCTGTTATGTACCTGTTATGTACCTGTTAAGATCATGTTATGTACCTGTTAAGATCCTGTTATGTACCTGTTAAGATCCTGTTATGTACCTGTTAAGATCCTGTTATGGAGCTGTTAAGGTCCTGTTATGTACCTGTTAAGATCCTGTTATGTACCTGTTATGTACCTGTTAAGATCCTGTTATGTACCTGTTAAGATCCTGTTATGTACCTGTTGTTAAGATCCTGTTATGTACCTGTTATGTACCTGTTAAGATCCTGTTATGTACCTGTTAAGATCATGTTATGTACCTGTTAAGATCCTGTTATGTACCTGTTAAGGTCCTGTTATGTACCTGTTAAGATCCTGTTATGTACCTGTTAAGATCATGTTATGTACCTGTTAAGTTCCTGTTATGTACCTGTTAAGATCCTGTTATGTACCTGTTAAGTTCCTGTTATGTACCTGTTAAGATCCTGTTATGTACATGTTAAGGTCCTGTTATGTACCTGTTAAGATCCTTCACCAGTGTAGGTATGGCTTCACCTTTTGCATCTCGAACCTCCTGGATCAAACACAGGTCACAGCGAGCAATAATCTGGGAAGGGGAGGGAAACAGCTTTTGGTTATATTGTTGAATATCAAAAATACCTTAATAATGAACACAGAATAGTTGTGACCAGAGTTCGTGAGCCGAGATGAGCAGTTGGAAATCACGCTCATCGCTCATGGTGCTTCATGTATTTTACTACGGCTCCAAGCCTCCACTAAAAACGCTTCATGCGCACAGGGGGGAAAAAAAATGCTAATTCGCTCCATTCATTAAAATCACAATTTAACCGACACCCATATATTTTTGTGACTAACTGGACCTACCAATTTGTATTTTTAAGTATTGAAACCAAACCATGTGGATTTGAATGAAAAGTATTTGAATAAACATGAAAATGTGAATTTAAGAAGCGAACATAATTTCAAATAGGTTACATGTCATATTAAACAGCATATAAACACCCTATATATGTCAGAAGCCAGACAGGGAGCCTAAGAAGGAACGCAAATTAATTATTTAGGCTATATTATTAGCCTACAAATAAATACATTGTGAAGGATTTGCGATTGCGACACAATAGGCTGGTAGGGACATAAAGCGCTCAGCATTTAAACAACATTTCGTTGTATTAAATAATTACGGTCTATAAATTGCGCATATAGGCTGTGACTTACTTAAATACATATTAAACGAAAAATGAGAATTATTAGTGCCTTTGAATTCGTTTTTAGAATTCGTATTTAGAAACACGGATTGACCAGTCTGTGGCTTCAGACTCATGCGATGGCCCTTGGAGAGCCGGTGTTGTGCTGAAAATCTCCCCCCTGACAGAATTCCACCCCCCTTCGCGTGAACGCGCACGAACTCAATTATTCATTGCTTCGACTTGCTTGCATATTGAGATTTCTGATCACGTTAGGCTGCGTTTCATTTTTATTTATTTTTTTCGGTGTGATCGCGGGGAGGCACTAGTAATGTCTGCAGTTTTCGGTTTGGCTATTTGCTTCAAGTGTATTAGTCTATAAATATAAATGCGTCATCTCTCCCATGTCTTATTGTTCTGAAATGTTTATTGCTTGCCTACATTTTACTCCATCCTCTATGTTTAATATAACACACATACATTCATTATTCATTTCGGTTGCCTAACGTGAAGTTTGTTCTATTTTAAAGTATTTGACTCTGATGTGTGCCACAAAAAGAACTTGACTCTAGTCACAAAATTAAGGAAATTAGAAGGGGGGAGGAAAAATAAAATGAAACGCAGCCTAACGTGAACAGAAATCTCAACTAGCAAACAAGTCGCAGCAATGAAGAATTGCGTGCGTGTGCGATCACGCTAAGGTGAGGGGGGATTCTGGCAGGGGGGAGATTTTCGGCACAACACCAGCCAACAGCTGAGAACTTTCTCTCCACACCTGCAGAGCCACTGGGGATGCTAAACAGCCGCTTGGCCAGTCTTGCCAGGCTAGGCAGAGATGCAGAGTTGTTTCTACAAATCTTTATAGGTAGGTCTAAAGGTTTTTAGACAAAATAACCCAATCAAAACGGAAAGCTCCTTGAACGTGGGAATATGCCAGGCCCATTGGGCCTAAATCAATTATGGCCTATTGTATAGATAATAGAAAAAAAATGAACGAAACACAGTGGTCGCCAATCGACTGGTCGATCTTTAAGGCATCCTAGTCGAACACCAAATATTTCTGTAGAAAAGCCAACGAGAGATAAAGGCTTTTGAGCTCAACTAAAGACTGTTTAGTTCTAGTTTTTCATGCTGTCTAGTTGTTTAGTTGTAGCTGTCTAGTTGTTTAGTAGTAGTTGTCTAGTTGTTTAGTAGTAGCTGTCTAGTTGTTTAGTTGTAGCTGTTTAGTTGTTTAGTTGAGGCTGTCTAATTGTTTAGTAGTAGCTGTCTAGTTGTTTAGTAGTAGCTGTTTAGTTGTTTAGTAGTAGCTGTTTAGTTGTTTAGTAGTAGCTGTCTGGTTGTTTAGTAGTAGCTGTCTGGTTGTTTAGTAGTAGCTGTCTAGTTGTTTAGTTGTAGCTGTCTAGTTGTTTAGTAGTAGCTGTCTAGTTGTTTAGTAGTAGCTGTTTAGTTGTTTAGTAGTAGCTGTTTAGTTGTTTAGTAGTAGCTGTCTAGTTGTTTAGTAGTAGCTGTCTGGTTGTTTAGTAGTAGCTGTCTAGTTGTTTAGTAGTAGCTGTCTAGTTGTTTAGTTGTAGCTGTCTAGTTGTTTAGTAGTAGCTGTCTAGTTGTTTAGTAGTAGCTGTCTAGTTGTTTAGTTGTAGCTGTCTAGTTGTTTAGTAGTAGCTGTCTGGTTGTTTAGTAGTAGCTGTTTAGTTGTTTAGTAGTAGCTGTCTAGTTGTTTAGTAGTAGCTGTTTATTTGTAGCTGTCTAGTTGTTTAGTAGTAGCTGTCTAGTTGTTTAGTAGTAGCTGTCTAGTTGTTTAGTAGTAGCTGCTTAGTAGTAGCTGTCTAGTTGTTTAGTAGTAGCTGTGTGGTTGTTTAGTAGTAGCTGTCTAGTTGTTTAGTTGTAGCTGTCTAGTTTAGTAGTTTAGTTGTAGCTGTTTTGTTGTTTAGTAGTAGCTGTTTAGTTGTTTAGTATTAGCTGTCTAGTTGTTTAG
Organism: Oncorhynchus mykiss; assembly: GCF_057628025.1. NCBI lineage: Eukaryota > Metazoa > Chordata > Actinopteri > Salmoniformes > Salmonidae > Oncorhynchus > Oncorhynchus mykiss. The sequence continues at coordinate 77,415,884 of NC_143030.1, read as the reverse complement.
TAGTAGCTGTTTAGTTGTTTAGTAGTAGCTGTTTTGTTGTTTAGTAGTAGCAGTCTAGTTGTTTAGTAGTAGCTGTCTAGTTGTTTAGTAGTAGCTGTCTAGTTTAGTAGTTTAGTTGTAGCTGTTTTGTTGTTTAGTAGTAGCTGTTTAGTTGTTTAGTATTAGCTGTCTAGTTGTTTAGTAGTAGCTGTTTAGTTGTTTAGTAGTAGCTGTTTTGTTGTTTAGTAGTAGCAGTCTAGTTGTTTAGTAGTAGCTGTCTAGTTGTTTAGTAGTAGCTGTCTAGTTGTTTAGTAGTAGTTGTCTAGTTTAGTAGTTTAGTCTAGTTGTTTAGTAGTACCTGTCTAGTTTAGTTGTTTAGTTGTAGCTGTTTAGTTGTTTAGTTGTAGCTGTTTAGTTGTAGCTGTCTAGTTGTTTAGTAGTAGCTGTTTAGTTGTTTAGTTGTAGCTGTTTAGTTGTAGCTGTCTAGTTGTTTAGTAGTAGCAGTCTAGTTGTAGCTGTATGGTTGTTTAGAAGTAGCAGTCTAGTTGTAGCTGTCTAGTTGAGTAGTTTAGTTGTAGCTGTCTAGTTGTTTAGTAGTAGCTGTCTAGTTGTTTAGTAGTAGCTGTCTAGTTGTTTAGTAGTAGCTGTTTAGTTGTTTAGTTGAGGCTGTCTAGTTGTTTAGTAGTAGCTGTCTGGTTGTTTAGTAGTAGCTGTCTAGTTGTTTAGTAGTAGCTGTCTAGTTGTTTAGTAGTAGCTGTCTAGTTGTTTAGTAGTAGCTGTCTAGTTGTTTAGTAGTAGCTGTCTAGTTGTTTAGTAGTAGCTGTGTGGTTGTTTAGTAGTAGCTGTTTATTTGTAGCTGTCTAGTTGTTTAGTAGTAGCTGCTTAGTAGTAGCTGTCTAGTTGTTTAGTAGTAGCTGTGTGGTTGTTTAGTAGTAGCTGCTTAGTAGTAGCTGTCTAGTTGTTTAGTAGTAGCTGTGTGGTTGTTTAGTAGTAGCTGTTTATTTGTAGCTGTCTAGTTGTTTAGTAGTAGCTGTCTAGTTGTTTAGTAGTAGCTGTCTAGTTGTAGCTGTCTAGTTGTTTAGTAGTAGCTGTCTAGTTGTTTAGTAGTAGCTGTTTAGTTGTTTAGTTGAGGCTGTCTAATTGTTTAGTAGTAGCTGTCTAGTTGTTTAGTAGTAGCTGTTTAGTTGTTTAGTAGTAGCTGTTTAGTTGTTTAGTAGTAGCTGTCTGGTTGTTTAGTAGTAGCTGTCTAGTTGTTTAGTAGTAGCTGTCTAGTTGTTTAGTTGTAGCTGTCTAGTTGTTTAGTAGTAGCTGTCTAGTTGTTTAGTAGTAGCTGTTTAGTTGTTTAGTAGTAGCTGTTTAGTTGTTTAGTAGTAGCTGTCTAGTTGTTTAGTAGTAGCTGTCTGGTTGTTTAGTAGTAGCTGTCTAGTTGTTTAGTAGTAGCTGTCTAGTTGTTTAGTTGTAGCTGTCTAGTTGTTTAGTAGTAGCTGTCTAGTTGTTTAGTAGTAGCTGTCTAGTTGTTTAGTTGTAGCTGTCTAGTTGTTTAGTAGTAGCTGTCTGGTTGTTTAGTAGTAGCTGTTTAGTTGTTTAGTACTAGTTTAGTTGTTTAGTAGTAGCTGTCTGGTTGTTTAGTAGTAGCTGTTTAGTTGTTTAGTAGTAGCTGTCTAGTTGTTTAGTAGTAGCTGTTTATTTGTAGCTGTCTAGTTGTTTAGTAGTAGCTGTCTAGTTGTTTAGTAGTAGCTGTCTAGTTGTTTAGTAGTAGCTGCTTAGTAGTAGCTGTCTAGTTGTTTAGTAGTAGCTGTGTGGTTGTTTAGTAGTAGCTGTTTAGTTGTAGCTGTCTAGTTGTTTAGTAGTAGCTGTCTAGTTGTTTAGTAGTAGCTGTCTAGTTGTTTAGTAGTAGCTGTCTAGTTGTTTAGTAGTAGCTGCTTAGTAGTAGCTGTCTAGTTGTTTAGTAGTAGCTGTGTGGTTGTTTAGTAGTAGCTGTTTAGTTGTAGCTGTCTAGTAGTTTAGTAGTAGCTGTCTAGTTGTTTAGTAGTAGCTGTCTAGTTGTTTAGTAGTAGCTGTCTAGTTGTTTAGTAGTAGCTGTCTAGTTGTTTAGTAGTAGCTGCTTAGTAGTAGCTGTCTAGTTGTTTAGTAGTAGCTGTGTGGTTGTTTAGTAGTAGCTGTTTAGTTGTAGCTGTCTAGTTGTTTAGTAGTAGCTGTCTAGTTTAGTTGTTTAGTAGTAGCTGTTTAGTTGTTTAGTAGTAGCTGTCAGTTTAGTTGTTTAGTAGGAGCTGTCTGGTTGTTTAGTACTAGTTTAGTTGTTTAGTAGTAGCTGTCTAGTTGTTTAGTTGTAGCTGTCTAGTTTAGTTGTAGCTGTTTAGCTTAGTTGTAGCTGTCTAGTTTAGTTGTTTAGTTGTAGCTGTCTAGTTTAGTTGTTTAGTTGTAGCTGTTTAGTTTAGTTGTTTAGTGGTAACTGTTTAGTTTAGTTGTTTAGTTGTAGCTGTCTAGTTTAGTAGTAGCGGTCTAGTTTAACTGTTTAGTTGTAGCTGTCCAGTTTAGGCGTTTAGTTTTAGCTATCTTCACAGTTCTTGTCTCTTACACCTACCTTGATCAGAATTCCCATAATCTTTTTGTTGTTAGCTTTCGCCTCCCCAAAGCTCTGAACGTTAAAGGCACAGATTTTCAGTGACATTGCAACGTGCCACAGTCCCACAGAACACGTCACAAGAACTGGCCACTTCATTCTGTTTTGAATAGGAATTCTGTAAACACGGAAAAACAGTAGAGCTGCTCAAAATTATGTTTGAATTGTGACAACATGAAAACATTTTCTTGGGCCTGTAATTGTCTGGGGTTATAGATAATCACCCATAATTAAGTTTGTACTAGATCAGCTGTGTAGCTTAAAGTTTACATTTCCGTTGTTATAATATGTAATTCATGTTGTGTGATAATCTGTAATATTCATCAAATTAGACATCATTAATATTACTCATTTGAAATCAGAATATCTCTTACCCTCTGTGCCAGTTTTTCAGGTAGGTCAGCCCTAGTGGAGTGAAGAGCCGTCTCCTGAACGTCCTGTCCTGTGGTGTATTGGGAACATACAGGTAACGTAGAGGGTGAAAGACGTGAGAGCTGCGTCCCAAACGGTACCCTATTCCACTACCCCCCTACTGTCTTTTACCCATAGGGCTCTGGTCAAAAGTAGTGCACTATATAGGGAACAGGGTGCACTTTGGGACAGGGGACAGAGGGCAGGGGTCTGTTGTGCTGTGTCAGTGGGAAATTCAGAATGGAGCTCTATCTGGAAACGTTGGCTACACCACTGAACACAGTGGCTCAATGGACTCCATCACACATTCAGAAACTTCTGCTTCTGACTGACTACGCACACACACACACACACACACACACACACACACACACACGCACACACACACACACACACACACACCACTACACCACTGAACACACACAGGCACAATGGACTCTATCACACATTCAGAAAGTTATGCTTCTGACTGACGATTGTCTCAAAGGTGAAGTGCTGCCCAACAATAGACCAGAGAGAAACCATATGATACTCGGACTATGAATAAAAGACTGGCAATCATTCTTCTAAATCTGTGCGCTAGATCAGGGGTTTCAAAACTTTTTCATGTCAAGGACCCCCAACTATGATCAGCCCCTGGCCGAGAACACCCAACTGAATATTTTCACCCTGCTTTGTAGCCGTTAGACGTTACATTTTAAGATTTCAGAGGGATACCCCCTACTGCCTCTGACCTGGTGGATTCACTAAACATAGAACATCCCTGGTCATCTCTACTGCCTCTGACCTGGTGGACTCACTAAACAGAGAACATCCCTGGTCATCCCTACTGCCTCTGATCTGGTGGATTCACTAAACAGAGAACATCCCTGGTCATCCCTACTGCCTCTGATCTGGAGGACTCACTAAACAGAGAACATCCCTGGTCATCCCTACTGCCTCTGACCTGGTGGACTCACTAAACATAGAACATCCCTGGTCATCCCTACTGCCTCTGACCTGGTGGACTCACTAAACAGAGAACATCCCAAATCAAATCAAATCAAATTTTATTTGTCACATACACATGGTTAGTAGATGTTAATGCGAGTGTAGCGAAATGCTTGTGCTTCTAGTTCCGACAATGCAGTAATAACAAGTAATCTAACTAACAATTCCAAAACTACTGTCTTGTACACAGTGTAAGGGGATAAAGAATATGTACATAAGGATATATGAATGAGTGATGGTACAGAGCAGCATAGGCAAGATACAGTAGATGGTATCGAGTACAGTATGTACAAATGAGATGAGTATGTAAACCAAGTGGCATAGTATAAAGTGGCTAGTGATACATGTATTACATAAGGATACCGTCGATGATATAGAGTACAGTATATACGTATGCATATGAGATGAATAATGTAGGGAGTAACATTTATATAAGGTAGCATTGTTTAAAGTGGCTAGTGATATATTTACATCATTTCCCATCAATTCCCATTATTAAAGTGGCTGGAGTTGAGTCAGTGTCAGTGTGTTGGCAGCAGCCACTCAGTGTTAGTGGTGGCTGTTTAACAGTCTGATGGCCTTGAGATAGAAGCTGTTTTTCAGTCTCTCGGTCCCAGCTTTGATGCACCTGTACTGACCTCGCCTTCTGGATGATAGCGGGGTGAACAGGCAGTGACTCGGGTGGTTGATGTCCTTGATGATCTTTATGGCCTTCCTGTGACATCGGGTGGTGTAGGTGTCCTGGAGGGCAGGTAGTTTGCCCCCGGTGATGCGTTGTGCAGACCTCACTACCCTCTGGAGAGCCTTACGGTTGAGGGCGGTGCAGTTGCCATACCAGGCGGTGATACAGCCCGCCAGGATGCTCTCGATTGTGCATCTGTAGAAGTTTGTGAGTGCTTTTGGTGACAAGCCGAATTTCTTCAGCCTCCTGAGGTTGAAGAGGCGCTGCAGCGCCTTCTTCACGATGCTGTCTGTGTGAGTGGACCAATTCAGTTTGTCTGTGATGTGTATGCCGAGGAACTTAAAACTTGCTACCCTCTCCACTACTGTTCCATCGATGTGGATAGGGGGGTGTTCCCTCTGCTGTTTCCTGAAGTCCACAATCATCTCCTTAGTTTTGTTGACGTTGAGTGTGAGGTTATTTTCCTGACACCACACTCCGAGGGCCCTCACCTCCTCCCTGTAGGCCGTCTCGTCGTTGTTGGTAATCAAGCCTACCACTGTTGTGTCGTCCGCAAACTTGATGATTGAGTTGGAGGCGTGCGTGGCCACGCAGTCGTGGGTGAACAGGGAGTACAGGAGAGGGCTCAGAACGCACCCTTGTGGGGCCCCAGTGTTGAGGAGATGTTGTTGCCTACCCTCACCACCTGGGGGCGGCCCGTCAGGAAGTCCAGTACCCAGTTGCACAGGGCGGGGTCGAGATCCAGGGTCTCGAGCTTGATGACGAGCTTGGAGGGTACTATGGTGTTGAATGCCGAGCTGTAGTCGATGAACAGCATTCTCCCTGGTCATCCCTACTGCCTCTGATCTGGTGGACTCACTAAACAGAGAACATCCCTGGTCATCCCTACTGCCTCTGATCTGGTGGACTCACTAAACAGAGAACATCCCTGGTCATCCCTACTGCCTCTGATCTGGAGGACTCACTAAACAGAGAACATCCCTGGTCATCCCTACTGCCTCTGATCTGGAGGACTCACTAAACAGAGAACATCCCTGGTCATCCCTACTGCCTCTGACCTGGTGGACTCACTAAACATAGAACATCCCTGGTCATCCCTACTGCCTCTGACCTGGTGGACTCACTAAACAGAGAACATCCCTGGTCATCCCTACTGCCTCTGATCTGGAGGACTCACTAAACAGAGAACATCCCTGGTCCCCCCTACTGCCTCTGACCTGGTGGACTCACTAAACAGAGAACATCCCTGGTCATCTCTACTGCCTCTGACCTGGTGGACTCACTAAACAGAGAACATCCCTGGTCATCCCTACTGCCTCTGACCCGGAGGACTCACTAAACAGAGAACATCCCTGGCCATCCCTACTGCCTATGATCTGGTGGATTCACTAAACAGAGAACATCCCTGGTCCCCCCTACTGCCTCTGACCTGGTGGACTCACTAAACAGAGAACATCCCTGGTCCCCCCTACTGCCTCTGACCTGGTGGACTCACTAAACAGAGAACATCCCTGGTCCCCCCTACTGCGTCTGACCTGGTGGACTCACTAAACAGAGAACATCCCTGGTCCCCCCTACTGCGTCTGACCTGGTGGACTCACTAAACAGAGAACATCCCTGGTCCCCCCTACTGCCTCTGATCGGGAGGACTCACTAAACAGAGAACATCCCTGGTCATCCCTACTACCTCTGACCTGGTGGACTCACTAAACAGAGAACTTCCCTGGTCATCCCTACTGCCTCTGATCTGGTGGACTCACTAAACAGAGAATATCCCTGGTCATCCCTACTGCCTCTGATCTGGTGGACTCACTAAACAGAGAACATAACTGGTCATCCCTACTACCTCTGATCTGGTGGACTCACTAAACAGAGAACATAACTCATCCCTACTGCCTCTGATCTGGCGGACTCACTAAACAGAGAACATAACTGGTCATCCCTACTGCCTCTGATCTGGTGGACTCACTAAACACACATGCTTCCTTTGTAAATTATGTCTGAGGGTTGGACTGTGCCCCCCGGCTATCCATACATTAAAACAAAAAAATTAAAAAATGGTTCAGCCTGGTTTGCTTAATATAAGAAATTGTATACTTTTTATTCTTAAGTACATTTTAGCATTTGCATTTACTTTTGATACTTAAGTATATTTAAAAGCAAATACTTTTAGACTTTAACTCAAGTAGTATTTCACTGGGTGACTTTCACTTTTACTTGACTCATTGTCCATTAAGCTATCTTTACTTTTATTCAAGTATGATAATTGGGTACCTTTCCCATTATTGACTGCAATTATATTTAGGATCTTTACTAATATCCCGTGCAGCAACAGGTCAAATATATGTTTGTTGTGTGCCACCTAGTGAATAAGACATTGAACAACTGGAAAATTTGATTTGACCCGGACGCACAAATCCCGTTTACGAAGGCATAGAGTCTCGCGACGTTTGACGAGGCTTTCTCGTTCGTCGGCCATTCTTGTGGCTCTTTGCAGTAGAAGGGCACGAAGGGAGCAGTGCCCAGTAAACCAAGGACTTGGCACTTTTCTCGTTCAACCATGCTGTCTAGGGTCGTTTTCGTTTCAGGTATGCAATGCCAGCCTTTTCTACATAAGATTGAGTTGAAATAGCAGTAGTAATGCCGCGAAGTGTGGCTGACTTGAATGTGAATCTGAAGGGTAAAGTCAGGGGAAGAAGGCCGCAGTCACATTGAATGAGCAACATGCAAACCTAGCAAATCTAACGACAGCTAGTAAATGTGACTTGCAAAATGTTATTAATTTGTCCAATTTGGGTAGTTATTGCACAGGGTTCGAATTAGTTAGCTAAATGTCAAGGCAAGTCATTGTTTTTGCGATTAGTTAAATAACTACAGTTAGCCACAAACGAACTGACGTAAACCAGACTAGCCTCTGATCTCTGCCCTTGGCTAGCCAGGACATCTGACCCGCTTGTTTACAACTGCACTAGACCACATTTCTCTTTAGATTATTAAGACACTGGATCCGAAGCGACATGTGGCTCAGAAAACTTCTTTAATCCAGGGAGGAGAAATGCGTTGCACTCTGAATTGCCCCATTATCCCAACTGTTACACTGAGAAGGTTGAACGACTGGTAGTTTAATTAAAATGCAGTTTTTGACCTCATTCTAGCTAGCAGTAGCCACAGCAGCCATTATGGAATGAACAACAAAGGAGCTGATTGGCTGACACTTCCAAATTGGCTGCTGATTAGGATCTGTGCTTGTCTATTTAATAATTATACACATTTTTAATCAGATATCATGGATTTTCAAAAAATATCAAATGTACGTTTTTGAAAAAGTCAGTTTACTTTACGTAAAAAACTCGTCGAGTTTTTCTTGTCTACCTAGCAAGCTAGAGACAATATTGAATTCTGGAAGCTTGCAAACAAGCTGGCATGGTAACGCTTGCGGATGTCATGGCTATTGCTCTTGACGGCCGACTAACGTTGGCTAGCTAAAGCTTGTCAGTGTGTACAGTTCACACGCACATTCTCTTTGTTTGATTGCATAAGTAAATGTCAATATTAATCTCTACCATTATGTTAAAAATTTAGCAACAGGGCACTCTTTCAAGCAGCCACAGTCTCCACATGTTTACTTTCATTGACTCTTTCGTGACATTCAAAACATTTGTACATTTGTCTTTTCAATTCTATTGACTGTTCTTTTATCCTCTTCCAGCCAATGCTGTAAAAAGCAGTGGTCCCCTCGGAGCTGGGTATGCACCTCTTATTATGACTTCCAACCTTTAACTGAAACTAGATACATCTGCTTGTTTTACATGCAGGAAATCAATAAATGCCATTTCACAACACTAGATGTCATTTTTATGGTCCAGTAGTTTTATGATTTGGCAAACATTGGAATTTGATAAATATAAATGGAAATAAGGGTGACAAAATTATAATGGTCACTCTACGTTGAAGATCTACATGCCCGTCTTCTCTGTAGGTCCTATAATAAGTTGTCTGTCTGTGTCTTCCCAGGCTGGTCCAGCTGGCCCACCTCCACACATCCCCCAACAGCCAGGCCCCAGTCCCCGCTCTGCCAGAGAAGGGAGGCAAAACACGCCACGGCATCATCCCTGAGGAGCTCTTCCAGATCCTGTACCCCAAGACTGGAGTTACAGGTCAGCAGGACTTCCCCAAACCTGGAGCAATGTTCAGATAGAAATATGACATGTAGAACAAACTCGTGTTCTCGTGTAGAATAATAACTGTTTTATTCATTCCATTTCTGTCGACATGATCAACGATTTTTGCCTGAATGTGGCCATAAACGTTCACTCCCCTCACCTTTCATCTTCCTCTTCTTTCCCTCCTCTTCTCCTCCCCTCATCTCCTCTTCTCCTCCCCTCCCCTCATCTCCACCTCTTCTCTTTCTCCTCTTCTCTCTTTCTCCTCTTCTCTCTTTCTCCTCTTCTCTCTTTCTCCTATTCTCTCTTTCTCCTATTCTCTCTTTCTCCTATTCTCTATTTCTCCTATTCTCTATTTCTCCTCTTCTCTCTTTCTCCTCTTCTCTTTCTCCTCTTCTCTCTTTCTCCTCTTCTCTCCTCCTTTCCTCTTCTCTCCTCCTTTCCTCTTCTCTCCTCCTTTCCTCTTCGCTCCTCCTTTCCTCTTCTCTCTTTCTCCTCTTCTCTCTTTCTCCTCTTCTCTCCTCCTTTCCTCCTCCTTTCCTCCTCATCTTCTCTACTCCTTTCCTTCTCCTCCCCTCATCTCCTCCTTTCCTTCTCTTATCTCCTTCTTTCCTTCTCTCCTCCTTTCCTCCTCTTTTCCTCCTACCCTCATCTCCTCCTTTCCTCCTACCCTCATCTCCTCTTCCTCCCATCTACTCTTCCCTCACTCCTGTCCTGTTGTCTCCAGGGCCCTACGTGCTGGGTGCTGGGCTGCTCACATACATCCTTTCCAAGGAGATCTACATCATCAACCATGAGACCTTCGCTGCTGCCTGCATGGGTACGGTCATCATCTACGGTGTCAGGAAGTTCGGCCCCGACGTTGCGGCTTTCGCTGACAAACTGAACGAGGTGGGGAATTTATTCTCCTGAGTTTGTTTGGCTTATTTCATCATCACTTGCAGAAGTTCTTATCATACATGTTGTGCTCTGGACTGCTTAAAAGATGCACTGTGTTAACACACAGCCTCGTTTCCACTGAATTTACAATTTAGGCTTTTTGCCCCTACCCCTTAATGCCAGCCAGTCCTGAGACATTTTCATATGTTTGAGGAAATGGATCCGTACTGCAAACTGTCCATCACATGCTGTGTCCCTCCCGAGGCGCTTAGTCTCATAACTGACCTGTGACCCTGACGTCGGCTGTGTGGGTTGTTGTTTTTTTTTTTTGCAGGAGAAAGTTCAGAAGGCTCAGGAAGTGAAGGACCTGGCCATGACCAGCTTGGCTCAGGCCATCCAGGATGAGAAGAAGGAGCAGTGGAGGGCAGAGGGTCGACAGATGCTCTTCGACGCTAAGAGGGTGAGTGTGACGCAGGTTAGAACATGGGTCGACCATACACACCCAAATTAGGTGAAATCAAGCCAATTAAAAAGCATTTTGATAAGAGACCTATTGAATATGGTCTTTGGTCTGCGTGACCACTCCTAGGACTGGTTTTCTGGACACAAGTTTAATTGAGGGTAGACCTGGATTAAAAATCATTCTCAATGGAGATTATCTGTTTTAAAAGAGTTTTTTTAGGCCAGGACTTTCTCTGGGTCTGAGAAACCTGACTCTAATAACCGGGAATGATTTTGACATGAGATGGTGTACTAATGTTTTCAACTGTCCTCTTCTCCTGTCTTCCACTGTCCTCTTTTCCCGTCTTCCAACTCAGAACAACGTGGCCATGCTACTGGAGACCAACCGCAGGGAGAGGGTCCACATGGTGACCAACGATGTGAAGAAGAGGCTGGACTACCAGATCGCCCTGCAGACTCTTCACCGCCGCATGGAGCAGGAACACATGGTGAACTGGGTGGAGAAGAACGTTGTCACCAGCATCACCCCCCAGCAGGTGGGTTAAGGATGGGAGATGGATGGGGACATTACATACTTGACGTGTGTGTGTGTGTGTGTGTGGAGATTTTATACACAGTATGTCTCAGAGGTTCTGTTCCACCTAGACACACGTACGTACGTGTTGTGTCTAGGTGGAACAGAACCAGAACCTCTGAGACATACTGTGTATAAACTCTCCACTAGTGGTAGTCACTGTGCCCTGTCATGTTTCTAGTAGGTAGACGGCTTTTTCTCAATATGAACTTGGTAAATGTCGACCTGCGTCTGTTGTATTGATGGGCAATAGAATTACAGCGAAACCCCCTGAAATTTGGTTTATTTAGACTTATTTTATTTTATTCTTGATTAATTTGACCCTTGACCTTGCTCATGCCTTTCTGTCTGACTAACCCTGTTTCGTTCGTTCCGTGTTTCAGGAGAAAGCCAGTATTGCCAAGTGCATCACAGACCTGAAGGTTTTGGCTAAAGTCCAGCAGGCCAAGACCACTGCATAACTCACCACTGTACTGTCTCTAGACCGTCGCCACTCAACCCCCAACTCGTTGATGGCCACTTTTCATTACAAATCAACTATTTCCTCTTTAACAATATGGTCTGTCTCTTTCCATGTAATGAGTGTATATACACATCGACTGATCATAAAAATAAAAGGTTAATTTTATTCACTAACCTTCTAGTTTGTCGTTATTAACCCGGCTGAAAATGCTGTTGATAATATTTGTTGGTTCAAGGCGACAATCTGGTATTTGTTTCTTAGCAAAATGGCAGCAAGTTGTTACACCAGACACAGTTTGGACAGATTCTTATGCTGTACTGTAGGTGATATAAAACGGTTTGGGAAAAATTGCATAAGAGGTCTTACGTTTTACCTGTGTCTTGTTGTACGCTTATCTCACCACCTATAATCTCTTTATCAACAGAACGGCAAGGCATTCCCAAACCTTTGGACTCATAATGTACAAAACTTGCTTTCCATCAAGCCTTTAATGACCCTTATAAAAACTAGGGCCTATGGTCCCCTATGACGCCCTATGGGCCCTGGTCATAAGTAGTGTACTATAAAGTATGCCGTTTGGGACGCACTTTATCTGTGGGGCTGGCCGTTCTCCGTCACTGCTGGGACCTGGTCAGGAGTGTGTAATGTTAGCGATGGGAATGTGTTGGGACAGGTATGACTACGTAATACAGGACAGACACAAGCTCTGGTTATGTTTCTGATCAACGTGAAATGTTCACCTCACTGAATACACCCTTGCAGGTGGACTTTGACCTTGGCGTTTCCAAGCAGGAAGTCAAGGATAATATTTGTCTTTTCTTTTGTACCTGACGATTGTGTCGGAAGCTTGTCTTGGAATATGTATGCCACTATTGGATTATAAGAGGCTTGCTCATGGAACAGTGAACTCAAGAGGACACAGGCTACATTCACAGGTAATAATATTGGACTTCATCTAAAGAAATGCTTAAGAGACTATATATGTACGGAAATGTCTGAGGTATAAAGATACAGTAATGTGGAAATGCGGGAGAGACCAAGGCAGAACAATAAGCTTTGGAATAAAGTTATTAATGTACAGTGCATTCGGAAAGTATTCAGACCCCTTTACTTTTTCCACATTTTGTTACATTACAGCCTTATTCTAAAATAGATTTTTTTTAAATTCTCATCAATCTACACACAATACCCCATAATGACATCACAATACCCCATAATGACAAAGGGGAAAACAGGTTTTTAGAAATGTTTGCAAATGTATTACAAATAAAAATCAGAAATACCTTATTTACATAAGTGTTCAGACAATTTGCTTTGAGATTTGAAATTGAGCTCAGGTGCATCCTGTTTCCATTGATCGACCTTGAGATGTTTTCTACAACTTGATTGGAGTCCACCTGTGGTAAATTCTATTGATTGGACATGATTTGGAAAGGCACAAACCTGTCTATATAAGGTCCCACAGTTGATGGTGCATGTCGGCGTGAAAACCAAGCCATGAGGTTGAAGGAATTGTCCGTAGAGCTCTGAGACAGGATTGTGTCAAGGCACAGATCTGGGGAAGGATACTAAAAAATTGTCAACAGGTCCCCAAGAACACAGTGGCCTTCATCGTTCCTAACTGGAAGAAGTTTGGCCGCCCGGCCAAAGGGCCTTGTTCACGGTGGTGACCAAGAACCCAATCGCCACTGACAGTTCTAGAGATCCTCTGTGGAGATGGTTGTCCTTCTGGAAGGTTCTCCCATCTTTTTAAAAATGTATTTACATATTTTTTTTTTTTACCCCCTTTTCTCCCCAATTTCGTGGTTTCCAATTGGTAGTTAGTCTTGTCTCATCACTGCAACTCCCATACGGACTCGGGACAGGCGAAGGTCGAGAGCCATGAGTACTCCGAAACACAACCCAACCAAGCTGCACTGCTTCTTGACAATGCCCACTTAACCCGGAAGCTAGCCCCACCAATGTATCAGAGGGAACACCGTACACCTGGCAACCGTGTCAGCATGCACTGCGCCCGCCACAGGAGTCGCTAGTGCCCGATGGGACAAGGACATCCCTCCTCTAACCCGGACAAAAGTCACCTAAAAGACTCTCAGACCATGAGAAACAAGATTATTTGGTCTGATGAAACCAAGATTGAACTCTTTAGCCTGAATGCCAAGCGTCACGTCTGAAGGAAACCTGGCACCATCCCTACGATGAAGCAAGGTGGTGGCAGCATCATGCTGTGGGGATGTTTTTCAGTGGCAGGGACTGAAAGTCTAGTCAGGATCAAGGGAAAGATGAACGGAGCAAAGTACAGAGAGATCCTTGATGAAAACCTGCTCCAGAGCGCTCAGGACCTCAGACTGGGGCGAAGGTTCACCTTCCAACAGGACATCAACCCTAAGCACACAGCCAAGACAACGCAGGAGTGGCTTCAGGACAAGTCTCTGAATGTCCTAGCCAGAGCCCGGATTTGAACCCGATCGAAACATCTCTGGAGAGACCTGAAAATAGCTGTGCAGCGACGCTCCCCATCCAACCTGACAGAGCTTAAGATGATCTGCGAAGAAGAATGGGAGCAAATCCACAAATACAGATGTGCCAAGCTTGTATCGTCATACACTCGAGGCTGTAATCGCTGCCAAATGTGTTTCACCAAAGTACGGAACAAAGGATCTGAATACTTATGTAAATATAACATTTTTGTTTATTTGTAATGAATTAGCTAACGTTTCTAAAACTGCTCTGTCATTATTCAGTATTGTGTGTTCGGGATAGATAGGTTTTTATTTATTTATCCTTTTTGAAAAGGCAAGTCGGTTAAGAACAAATTCTTATTTACAATGACGGCCTAGGAACAGTGGGTAAACTGCCTTGTTCAAGGGGCAGAACGACAGATTTTTTACCTTGTCAGCTCGGGGATTTGATCTAGCAACCTTTCGGTTACTAGCCCAACGCTCTAACCACTAGGCCACCTGCCACCCCAAAATTGATGAAGGAAGGGAAAAAAAACTGATTTGAATACATTTTAGAATGAGTCTGTAACGTAACAAAATGTGGAAAAGTCTAAGGGGTCTGAATACTTTCTGACTGTGGTGTATACTGCAGTCTGAATTTGTTTAGCTCTGTTACAGAATCAACATTTTTATATTTATTACTGATATCTGTATTAGTAAATATTGATTTTGTGACCACATCTTTTTTTGCCAGTAGGGAAATGTTTTTTTATTATCACCTGGAAGGTAGTAAATGTGTTATGAACTGGTTGATATATTACTGTGATGTCAGCTACTGTGGTGGTACCTGGCAAGGTGAGCTGGGACTAAGCCTACCTTTTTCCTTAGGTCAGTTTCACATACACACAACCCTTTTTAAAGGAGGAAGACTGTCTGCTGACTGAATACAACATCGAGGTGTGTCAGCTGCTGACTGAATAGAACATTATGTGTCAGCTGCTGACTGAATAGAACTGCTGACTGAATAGAACATTGAGGTGTGTCAGCTGCTGAATGAATAGAACATTGAGGTATGTCAGATGCTGACTGAATAGAACGTCGAGGTGTGTCAGCTGCTGACTGAATAGAACATTGAGGTGTGTCAGCTGCTGACTGAATAGAACATTGAGGTATGTCAGCTGCTGACTGAATAGAACATTGAGGTGTGTCAGCTGCTGACTGAATAGAACATTGAGGTGTGTCAGCTGCTGACTGAATAGAACTGCTGACTGAATAGAACATTGAGGTATGTCAGCTGCTGACTGAAAACAACATTGAGGTATGTCAGCTGCTGACTGAATAGAACATTGAGGTATGTCAGCTGCTGACTGAATAGAACATTGAGGTATGTCGGCTGCTGACTGAATAGAACATTGAGGTATGTCAGCTGCTGACTGAATAGAACCGCTAACTGAATAGAACATCGAGGTGTGTCAGCTGCTGACTGAATAGAACATTGAGGTATGTCAGCTGCTGACTGAATAGAACATTGAGGTGTGTCAGCTGCTAACTGAATAGAACATTGACGTGTGTCAGCTGCTGACTGAACAGAACATTGAGGTGTGTCAGATGCTGACTGAATAGAACATTGAGGTGTGTCAGCTGCTGACTGAATAGAACATCGAGGCGTGTCAGCTGCTGACTGAATAAAACTGCTGACTGAATAGAACATTGAGGGATGTCAGCTGCTGACTGAATAGAACATTGAGGTGTGTCAGCTGCTGACTGAATAGAACATTGAGGTGTGTCAGCTGCTGACCGAATAGAACATTGAGGTGTGTCAGCTTCTGACCGACTAGAACATTGAGGTGTGTCAGCTGCTGACTGACTAGAACATTGAGGTGTGTCAGCTGCTGACTGAATAGAACATCGAGGTATGTCAGATGCTGACTGAATAGAACATTGAGGTATGTCAGCTGCTGACTGAATAGAACATTGAGGTATGTCAGCTGCTGACTGAATAGAACATTGAGGTGTGTCAGCTGCTGACTGAATAGAACATTGAGGTGTGTCAGCTGCTGACTGAATAGAACTGCTGACTGAATAGAACATTGAGGTGTGTCAGCTGCTGACTGATTAGAACTGCTGACTGAATAGAACATTGAGGTGTGTCAGCTGCTGACTGAATAGAACATTGAGGTGTGTCAGCTGCTGACTGAATAGAACATTGAGGTATGTCAGCTGCTGACTGAATAGAACATTGAGGTGTGTCAGCTGCTGACTGAATAAAACATTGAGGTATGTCAGCTGCTGACTGAATAGAACATTGAGGTGTGTCAGCTGCTGACTGAATAGAACTGCTGACTGAATAGAACATTGAGGGATGTCAGCTGCTGACTGAATAGAACATTGAGGTGTGTCAGCTGCTGACTGAATAGAACATTGAGGTGTGTCAGATGCTGACTGAATAGAACATTGAGGTGTGTCAGCTGCTGACTGAATAGAACATTGAGGTGTGTCAGCTGCTGACTGAATAGAACATTGAGGTGTGTCAGATGCTGACTGAATAGAACATTGAGGTGTGTCAGCTGCTGACTGAATAGAACATTGAGGCGTGTCAGCTGCTGACTGAATAGAACTGCTGACTGAATAGAACATTGAGGTATGCCAGCTGCTGACTGAATAGAACATCGAGGTGTGTCAGCTGCTGACTGAATAGAACTGCTGACTGAATAGAACATTGAGGGATGTCAGCTGCTGACTGAATAGAACATTGAGGTGTGTCAGCTGCTGACTGAATAGAACATTGAGGTGTGTCAGCTGCTGACCGAATAGAACATTGAGGTGTGTCAGCTTCTGACCGACTAGAACATTGAGGTGTGTCAGCTGCTGACTGACTAGAACATTGAGGTGTGTCAGCTGCTGACTGAATAGAACATCGAGGTATGTCAGATGCTGACTGAATAGAACATTGAGGTATGTCAGCTGCTGACTGAATAGAACATTGAGGTGTGTCAGCTGCTGACTGAATAGAACATTGAGGTGTGTCAGCTGCTGACTGAATAGAACTGCTGACTGAATAGAACATTGAGGTGTGTCAGCTGCTGACTGAATAGAACTGCTGACTGAATAGAACATTGAGGTGTGTCAGCTGCTGACTGATTAGAACTGCTGACTGAATAGAACATTGAGGGATGTCAGCTGCTGACTGAATAGAACATTGAGGTGTGTCAGCTGCTGACTGAATAGAACATTGAGGTATGTCAGCTGCTGACTGAATAGAACATTGAGGTGTGTCAGCTGCTGACTGAATAAAACATTGAGGTATGTCAGCTGCTGACTGAATAGAACATTGAGGTGTGTCAGCTGCTGACTGAATAGAACTGCTGACTGAATAGAACATTGAGGGATGTCAGCTGCTGACTGAATAGAACATTGAGGTGTGTCAGCTGCTGACTGAATAGAACATTGAGGTGTGTCAGCTGCTGACTGAATAGAACATTGAGGTGTGTCAGCTGCTGACTGAATAGAACATTGAGGTGTGTCAGATGCTGACTGAATAGAACATTGAGGTGTGTCAGCTGCTGACTGAATAGAACATTGAGGCGTGTCAGCTGCTGACTGAATAGAACTGCTGACTGAATAGAACATTGAGGTATGCCAGCTGCTGACTGAATAGAACATCGAGGTGTGTCAGCTGCTGACTGAATAGAACTGCTGACTGAATAGAACATTGAGGGATGTCAGCTGCTGACTGAATAGAACATTGAGGTGTGTCAGCTGCTGACTGAATAGAACATTGAGGTGTGTCAGCTGCTGACTGAATAGAACATTGAGGTGTGTCAGCTTCTGACCGACTAGAACATTGAGGTGTGTCAGCTGCTGACTGACTAGAACATTGAGGTGTGTCAGCTGCTGACTGAATAGAACATCGAGGTATGTCAGATGCTGACTGAATAGAACATTGAGGTATGTCAGCTGCTGACTGAATAGAACATTGAGGTGTGTCAGCTGCTGACTGAATAGAACATTGAGGTGTGTCAGCTGCTGACTGAATAGAACATTGAGGTGTGTCAGCTGCTGACTGAATAGAACTGCTGACTGAATAGAACATTGAGGTGTGTCAGCTGCTGACTGAATAGAACTGCTGACTGAATAGAACATTGAGGTGTGTCAGCTGCTGACTGAATAGAACATTGAGGTGTGTCAGCTGCTGACTGAATAGAACATTGAGGTATGTCGGCTGCTGACTGAATAGAACATTGAGGTGTGTCAGCTGCTGACTGAACATTGAGGTATGTCAGCTGCTGACTGAATAGAACATTGAGGTGTGTTTTGAGGTCTTGCCCTTTTTTTTACAAGCCTTTTATCAGTCTATTTGTATTGCTGTCCAAATGTTCTGCGACGGGAATGATTAGACCTGAAATATTACCTTGATTTCTAGGCCAACTATCAATGACAATCACTTCACATTTCAAGAATTACTTCATTCATGACTTGCTCTCTTGTCAACATGTTTATCTGAGCTATTTCACCTTAAAAACCCCTTCACCTGTTGTATGGGATATGTACTGGTGTGTGAACAGAGGTGATAGCATGGTTTTATATTCTTTATACTTGGTAGTGATTAACTAGTGTCTGACTGATGCAAAGTGTATGTGTAACTTCTTGGTTTCCTTTTTTGACTAAGTCAGCAGAATTGGCACATTTCTGGATTCCTAATAACTGTTGGCTTGTAAGACTGATCACTCAGTCAGAAATAAAGGTGTGTGTGTGTGTGTGTGTGTGTGTGTGTGTGTGTGTGTGTGTGTGTGTGTGTGTGAGCTTCTATAGAACTAGAGCTGAATGATCATCGTTCTGTGACTCGTGGTACTTCTGTTTTCTATGGCTGGTTGCCTGTACCTCTCTTTCCTCTCTTTCCTGACCTGTGATCAAAGCAGGCCACGGTCACACACCTGTTTCACCTGCTGATACACTACCATGACCTTTGCCCTTTGCAGATTGGTGACGTCACGATTCAAAAAAAGAAATAAAAAATGTTCAGGAACAATAGCGTGCCGTTTCCCTCTCAACCAAGGTACAGTATCACACCTGTATCCTCACCGTCTTGATTATTAAGTGGGTTGCTAGATCCGTTCAAGGAAAGACAGTAGTGATACGATCAGCCTCCTTATATATCATGGGCGTCCTCAGGAAACGGACTGTATATAAACTACACACTCCCTTTTGCTATATGAACGATACATTTATATTTGAGTGGCAATCCTAACACTTCCTTTTAGTGTTAGTTGATCTAAACATTGCTAACGTACTGCACTCTACAGATGCTTGTTGATCTAGTGTCAGATGGCAAACAAGTAATGTTGTATTGGCCTATGAGTACAACAGTGGAGTTAGTAATGGGTGTGTGTTGCAGAGGGTTCCCTCAGGTGGATCCCCCCTCTCAGAGGTCCAGTATGACCAGACCCAGTGCCAAGTCCATATACAGTGAGTTCATAGTTCACACCTCCAATCATGTTTACCACTAAGCCTATTGGTTCAATTCAATATTTCAGTAAGCGCTAAGTCAATTGGTTTAATTCAATCTTTCAGTAAACGCTAGGCCTAATGGTTAAATTCAATCTTTCAGTGCAAAGGAAGGAGTATTCTGAAACGATGAACAACCAACCTGACAACTTTCAGTACAGGGTGGAGGTAAGGTTAAATTCTGAACATTCAGATTGAAATGTATTGTGGTGGCTCTTGTATGATTATCTGTCATGTGGAATAAGAGTCATGTCTCCCTATAACTCCTCTTAACACTACCTGTCTCACATTCTATCCTAGCACCTGTTTACGTGTGAGTTGGACGGCCAGGAGGTGCGCAACTTGGATGACTGTGTGACCAGGCTGCAGAGGCTGGAGGCTAAGGGCCGTGTCTGGGGGCAGGAGGTGATCCTGGAGGTCCAGGGAGGATACCTTCAGCTCAACGACATCGAGACCAAGGTAGCCAACCTGTCACCTGTCTCTAGACAACGTACAACGTATCTATTGTTGTTTGTATATGGAGACCAAGGTACTGTCTCTGTAATAGATGCACTGTCAGTTAACAGACATGTCAGTCTATCGTACGCCTGTGTCTGTATTGTTCCTGTCTGTGTCGAATGCTGGTGACAAACAACACTCATCCTGTGGAGGTCAAAGTTCAGTTCCCTTTATTCATGTGTACTATAGAGGGGGATGGGTTTGGAACACCATAATGATGTCCATTGGAAATACAGTGATATTGGGTATTGCATAACTTGTATTAGCTTGACCTCATCGGTGTCCAGGCAATCTCATGAAGTCACGCTGTGTGACTTTTGCCACGTTCACACGCTAGGAAACTCTGACGTTTCCGACTTGCTAACGGACTGGTGGTAGTTTTACACGTGCTGCTTTCGACCAGCTAGCAAGTTTCAGAGTTCCCGACTAGCACGTAAATGCGGCATAAGTTCTCTCTACAGGCAGAGTCAGTGCCTCTGGGAAGTGTAGTTCAGACCAAGGCTGTGTTGGACACCTGTGCCTACAACTCCCTACTCACCTTCTCCCTACCCCTCTGTTCTCTCTACAGGCAGAGCTGGAGTATGTGCCTCTGGGAAGTGTAGTTCAGACCAAGGCTGTGTTGGACACCTGTGCCTACAACTCCCTACTCACCTTCTCCCTACCCCTCTGTTCTCTCTACAGGCAGAGCTGGAGTATGTGCCTCTGGGAAGTGTAGTTCAGACCAAGGCTGTGTTGGACACCTGTGCCTACAACTCCCTACTCACCTTCTCCCTACCCCTCTGTTCTCTCTACAGGCAGAGCTGGAGTATGTGCCTCTGGGAAGTGTAGTTCAGACCAAGTCTGTGTTGGACACCTGTGCCTACAACTCCCTACTCACCTTCTCCCTACCCCTCTGTTCTCTCTACAGGCAGAGCTGGAGTATGTGCCTCTGGGAAGTGTAGTTCAGACCAAGGCTGTGTTGGACACTTGTGCCTACAACTCCCTGCTCACTGTTATGGTCCAGGAACGCAACAGGCGCATCCCTCAAGTCTTTATGTTCCAGTGTGAGGAGGTCGGGGTGAGTGAGACAGATTCCACCAGCCTAACGTCACTGCACATGGACAAGTTACAGATTTCACTATAACCTCAGCTACAACCGACAAGATACAGATTTCACCCCAGCCTCACCCCCAGCCTCACAGATTTCACCATAACCTCAGCTACAACCGACAAGATACAGATTTCACCATAATCTTAGCTAAAACCGACAAGATACAGATTTCACCATAACCAGCTAAAACCGACAGATTTCACCATAACCAGCTAAAACCAACAGATTTCACCATAACCAGCTAAAACCGACAGATTTCACCATAACCAGCTAAAACCGACAGATTTCACCATAACCAGCTAAAACCGACAGATTTCACCATAACCAGCTAAAACCGACAAGTTAATCAACAGATGCCTATTTTTGTTTGGGTAGAGATGTGAAGTGTGTTTCATCCCACTATCTAACTTTGGGGAAACATCAGTGAACGAGTGGATGTAATATTTCTTAACCTTTTGGTTGGATCTTGGATAATCAGGGATGGAATTAGTAAAAAATAAATAAAATAAATTTAAAAAATCACTCAGAATTCACCACTGTGAAAATAGCAAGAATTCAGCTCATAGTACCATTTATGTATTTAGTCATGTCAAAATGATTTCACATTGGGACCTGTGCTCCATGAGTTCCTCCTCAACCTCTATTCCATCCCCTGGATGTAGTGGTGTAGTGTATAAGTTATCCTGAGACCGAGTGGTGCTATCTGTCCCTCTAGGCAGAACCCATCAGAGACCTGGACAGGGCTGTCCAACACAGTGCTAATTCTCCACCTGTTGTCACCTAGCAGTGTCTTAATGAGACTAACCTGTGTAAATAGGAGATTGTTCTGTCTGTTCCTTTAGGCAGAGCATATCAGAGAAGACCTGGACAAGGCTGTCCAACACAACGCCAATGCTCCTCCTCCTGAACCTCGCAGAGAACCAAGCAGACACAAGTACGACATCAGAACACACGCACACACACACACACACACACACACACACACACACACACACACACACACTAAACCTCTCTCTTTCTCAGGAGTAATCTGGAGAACATCATCGGTCAACAGGCGAATGGGAATGGCTTCTGGCCCATTGGTCCTGCTCCTCCCATGATGCTGCAGGAGAGGACCCCTCCTCCCCCTGACCGCACCGCCCCGGTGTACAACAACAGAAACGGAAGGGACTATGGTCAGTCTTTAGCTTTGTCTGAAAAGTTTACAAGGTGTCAAATCTTTGATTCCTCCTGTCCTTGATTCCTCCTGTCCTTGATTCATCCTGTCCTTGATTCCTCCTGTCCTTGATTCATCCTGTCCTTGATTCCTCCTGTCCTTGATCCCTCCTTTCCTTGATTCCTCCTTTCCTTGATTCCTCCTGTCCTTGATTCATCCTGTCCTTGATTCCTCCATTCCTTTGCATTAAAGGAGAGGTGCCAAGGTCTCTCCCTTCAGACCTTCTCCTCCAATGAGTTTGGAGAAGGTGGCAAGGATTTTCCTTTTATGCTTCACTACAACAATGGAGTTTAATGCCAGAAGTTGAGATCTGTCTTTATCCGTGTGTGTTTCCAGAGAGCTTCCCTCCCCCTCCAGTCTACAGCCCACTACAGGAGCCCCTGCACAGTCCGGAGGTATACGGAGGGTCACTGCAGTACGGAGCTAGAGACCAAGAGCCTCGCCAACCCCAGCCTCAATACACTGACACAGAGAGGAATGTGGTCAGTACTGTGTCTTGTTACACAACCCAACACCCTAACCCCTCACCGCCAGCCTCAGCCCCAAATACACTGACACACAGAGAGGAATGTGGTCAGTACCGTGTCTTGTTACACAACCCAACACCCTAACCCCTCACCGCCAGCCTCAGCCCCAAATACACTGACACACATAGAGGAATGTTGTCAGTACCATGTCTGTTACACAACCCAACACCCTAACCCCTCACCGCCAGCCTCAGCCCCAAATACACTGACACACATATAGGAATGTTGTCAGTACCATGTCTGTTACACAACCCAACACCCTAACGCCTCACCCTCAGACCCAGCCTCACCCTGAGACCCAGTCTTAGACCCAGCCTCACCCTCAGACCCTAGCCTATTATACCATACTTTAAGTGCATTGTTCTGTCTGGTTAAACCAGGCCATCTGTTCCCTAACCTGTTATACCAGACTTTAAGTGCATTGTTTTGTCTGGTTAAACCAGGCCATCTGTTCCCTAACCTGTTATACCAGACTTTAAGTGCTATTCTGTTTGGACTCCCGGCTACACATTTTAGAGTACATTTACAAGTGTTTCTCAGTCATTCGATGTTCGTACATTATTTGTCTGTGTAGGAAATTTTAAACCATGTGCTGAACGACGTGGAGCTCTTCATGGGGAAAGTAGCCGCTCCTCATGAAGAGAAGAACAACAAGAAGAACAAGAAGAAGAAAAGCTCAAAGCCAAACGGTGATTTAAGTCAAATTTATCTTCAATCAGCTTCGGAAACACTGGTCCCAGATCTGTTTGTAGCCAGTTAGCCTGGTCCCAGATCTGTTTGTAGCCAGTTAGCCTGGTCCCAGACCTGTTTGTAGCCAGTTAGCCTGGTCCCAGATCTGTTTGTAGCCAGTTAGCCTGGTCCCAGATCTGTTTGTAGCCAGTTAGCCTGGTCCCAGATCTGTTTGTAGCCAGTTAGCCTGGTCCCAGATCTGTTTGTAGCCAGTTAGCCTGGTCCCAGATCTGTTTGTAGCCAGTTAGCCTGGTCCCAGATCTGTTTGTAGCCAGTTAGCCTGGTCCCAGACCTGTTTGTTGACAGTTAGCCTGGTCCCAGATCTGTTTGTAGCCAGTTAGCCTGATCCCCGATCTGTTTGTTGACAGTTAGCCTGGTCCCAGATCTGTTTGTAGCCAGTTAGCCTGGTCCCAGACCTGTTTGTTGACAGTTAGCCTGGTCCCAGACCTGTTTGTAGCCAGTTAACCTGGTCCCAGAACTGTTTGTTGGCAGTTAGCCTGGTCCCAGAACTGTTTGTTGCCAGTTAGCCTAGTCCCAGAACTGTTTGTTGGCAGTTAGCCTGGTCCCAGAACTGTTTGTTGGCAGTTAGTCTGGTCCCAGACCTGTTTGTTGCCCGTTAGCCTGGTCCCAGACCTGTTTGTTGCCAGTTAGCCTGGTCTCAGACCTGTTTGTTGCCAGTTAGCCTGGTCCCAGACCTGTTTGTTGCCAGTTAGCCTGGTCCCAGCCCTGTTTGTTGCCAGTTAGCCTGATCCCAGACCTGTTTGTTGCCCGTTAGCCTGGTCCCAGACCTGTTTGTTGACAGTTAGCCTGGTCCCAGACCTGTTTGTTGCCAGTTAGCCTGGTCCCAGACCTGTTTGTAGCCAGTTAGCCTGGTCCCAGACCTGTTTGTTGGCAGTTAGCCTGGTCCCAGACCTGTTTGTTGACAGTTAGCCTGGTCCCAGACCTGTTTGTTGGCAGTTAGCCTGGTCCCAGATCTGTTTTCTCTTGCCAGTTAGCCTGGTCCCAGATCTGTTTTCTCTTGCCAGTTAGCCTGGTCCCAGATCTGTTTTCTCTTGCCAGTTAGCCTGGTCCCAGATCTGTTTGTGCTCTTGCCAACTCCATTACAGTTAATGTCAAGCCAAACATGACAATGAGTGACGGGAAATTAGCATGAGGCCAGGAAACACTAGTGTAAAGGACTGATACTAGGGTAAAGGACTAAAGGACTGATACTAGGGTAAAGGACTGATACTAGGGTAAAGGACTGATACTAGGGTAAAGGACTGATACTAGGGTAAAGGACTGATACTAGTGTAAAGGACTGATACTAGTGTAAAGGACTGATACTAGGGTAAAGGACTGATACTAGGGTAAAGGACTGATACTAGGGTAAAGGACTGATACCAGGGTAAAGGACTGATACTAGGGTAAAGGACTGATACTAGGGTAAAGGACTGATACTAGGGTAAAGGACTGATACTAGTGTAAAGGACTGATACCAGGGTAAAGGACTGATACCAGGGTAAAGGACTGATACTAGGGTAAAGGACTGATACTAGGGTAAAGGACTAAAGGACTGATACTAGGGTAAAGGACTGATACTAGGGTAAAGGACTGATACTAGGGTAAAGGACTGAGACTAGGGTAAAGGACTGATACTAGGGTAAAGGACTGATACTAGGGTAAAGGACTGATACCAGGGTAAAGGACTGATACTAGGGTAAAGGACTGATACCAGGGTAAAGGACTGATACTAGGGTAAAGGACTGATACTAGGGTAAAGGACTGATACTAGGGTAAAGGACTGATACTAGGGTAAAGGACTGAGACTAGGGTAAAGGACTGATACTAGGGTAAAGGACTGATACTAGGGTAAAGGACTGATACTAGGGTAAAGGACTGATACTAGGGTAAAGGACTGATACTAGGGTAAAGGACTAAAGGACTGATACTAGGGTAAAGGACTGATACCAGGGTAAAGGACTGATACTAGGGTAAAGGACTGATACTAGGGTAAAGGACTGATACTAGACTAAAGGACTGATACTAGACTAAAGGACTGATACTAGGATAAAGGACTGATACTAGGGTAAAGGACTGATACCAGGGTAAAGGACTGATACTAGGGTAAAGGACTGATACCAGGGTAAAGGACTGATACTAGGGTAAAGGACTGATACCAGGGTAAAGGACTGATACCAGGGTAAAGGACTGATACCAGGGTAAAGGATTGATACTAGACTAAAGGACTGATACTAGACTAAAGGACTGATACTAGACTAAAGGACTGATACTAGGGTAAAGGACTGATACCAGGGTAAAGGACTGGTACTAGGGTAAAGGACTGATACTAGGGTAAAGGACTAAAGGACTGATACTAGGGTAAAGGACTGATACCAGGGTAAAGGACTGATACTAGGGTAAAGGACTGATACCAGGGTAAAGGACTGATACCAGGGTAAAGGACTGATACCAGGGTAAAGGATTGATACTAGACTAAAGGACTGATACTAGACTAAAGGACTGATACCAGGGTAAAGGACTGATACCAGGGTAAAGGATTGATACTAGACTAAAGGACTGATACTAGACTAAAGGACTGATACCAGGGTAAAGGACTGATACCAGGGTAAAGGACTGATACCAGGGTAAAGGACTGATGCTCTGCAGAAATATTTATAACAGATTTGCTTGGGTTTCTATACTGGAAAATAATAATTTGTCTATTTCTGTAGCTGACAACTTGCCACATTGGGAGGAGTTTGTTGTCTGTCTTCAGAAAATCAAGTATGGATTCAACCTGCTGGTATGTTTACCTCCTATCAGAAATCATACGATGTCAGACGTTCACTTGAACTAAGTGTTGATTTAATTAACCTCAGGTTTTCTATAATTTCATATCATTAATCAGACATAATGGTATTATCATATTACCTGAAAATAAAGTATGCTGTTGAATTACTCTGTACAACTCAGGGGTTTAGTTTCCTGGGGTGTGTTTGGGGAAACTCTGCTTTACAGTACCGATTGCAACACAGCCCATTATTGCTGAACTTTTTTAAAAATTGGAATGTGTGCCTCATTGGTTCTTGTGCTGAGTAAGCACTGTTGCCATTGGTCCTTTTCTGTTACAGGGAAAGCTGAATGGAGAGATCCAGAACCCTAGCGCTGCTGACTTTGTCCACATTCTCTTCTCCACTCTGGGCATGGTGAGCATCTGTCTGTAGCACCAAGCAGCCATGACTAAGAAGGATATGGGACCCTTGCCTAGGCTACTCCTGGACTGATTCATTTGTCTTTTAATTCAAGAGTAGGCTTGAAGCTAGAGTCCTTAATTGAAACAATAACAAAGCTGATACCCCTCCTCTGTTTTTGGTTAAAAGCCGAGGGATGGGCCTGGAGAAATACAACCACTATCAGATTAATAGATAGAGCTATGGATGCAAGGACTGACCATCCATGATATCAACATTATAGTTATAACCATGTTATGAGGCTATATAGGACCATCCATGATATCAACATTATAGGTTTAACCATGTTATGAGGCTATACAGGACTGACCATCCATGATATCAACATTATAGTTGTAACCATGTTATGAGGCTATATAGTACCATCCATGATATCAACATTATAGTTTTAACCATGTTATGAGGCTATACAGGACTGACCATCCATGATATCAACATTATAGTTATAACCATGTTATGAGGCTATATAGGACCATCCATGATATCAACATTATAGTTTTAACCATGTTATGAGGCTATATAGGACCATCCATGATATCAACATTATAGTTTTAACCATGTTATGAGGCTATATAGGACCATCCATGATATCAACATTATAGTTTTAACCATGTTATGAGGCTATACAGGACCATCCATGATATCAACATTATAGTTATAACCATGTTATGAGGCTATATAGGACCATCCATGATATCAACATTATAGTTTTAACCATGTTATGAGGCTATATAGGACCATCCATGATATCAACATTATAGTTTTAACCATGTTATGAGGCTATATAGGACCATCCATGATATCAACATTATAGTTTTAACCATGTTATGAGGCTATATAGGACCATCCATGATATCAACATTATAGTTTTAACCATGTTATGAGGCTATACAAGACTGACCATCCATGATATCAACATTATAGTTTTAACCATGTTATGAGGCTATACAGGACCATCCATGATATCAACATTATAGTTATAACCATGTTATGAGGCTATATAGGACCATCCATGATATCAACATTATAGTTTTAACCATGTTATGAGGCTATATAGGACCATCCATGATATCAACATTATAGTTTTAACCATGTTATGAGGCTATATAGGACCATCCATGATATCAACATTATAGTTTTAACCATGTTATGAGGCTATATAGGACCATCCATGATATCAACATTATAGTTTTAACCATGTTATGAGGCTATACTTAGTTTTTTTTACATGTACATTATTTACAAACATTGGAGTAAAACAAACTTATATTTTGGGTTCTGATGGGGTACAACAGCTGAACTAAGCTCATGAGGCATTTATAAATAATATTCTTCAAGAATGAATGGGAAAATCTCATTAATTTATAAGATCCAAAAATGGATGTAGGATACTGTCCGGTAAACCTGTCCCACAGTGTTTAGATATTTGTATGACTCATTCCTCCCTCCTGTCATTGTCTCTATTCCAGTTGATGTGCCACTACCCCCCTGACCTGCCCCCCTCTGTCCTGACCCCCCTGCTAACAGAGCCAGCACTCATCTTGCTTAGCCAGGTGGTCACCCCAGAGGAGGACCAGAAATGGAGGGCCCTGGGAGACTCCTGGAACATCCCCAGGTAAACTACCCTTAGTACCCCATAACCACTTCCTGAGTGCCCCTATTCCCCCTACCTGACTACTCCTAACCACTAACTAAAACAACCTGTTCTGGAGCGCCCTGCTAGCTGGTAGACAGCTGGAACATACCCAACTAGCTCTGGAGACCCCTCTGCTTTCCTAAGTAGCTCTATTCCAACCCTAAGTATCATCTATCCCTTTCCGTAGTACCCCTAACTAACTAACTAGGTACCCCTATCTCTTTCCTTAGTACCCCTAACCTCTAACTAACTGGACCAGCTGTGAAGGCTCCTGGGTGACAGCCGTAGCATGCCCATGTATGGCTGCCTTTAGACACCCCTCCAAATGTAGTGGATTTGGCTATTTCAGCCACACCTGTTGCTGACAGGTGTATAAAATCGAGCACACAGCCATGCAATCTCCAAAGACAAACATTGGCAGTAGAATCGCTTTCCTGAAGAGCTCAGTGACTTTGAATGTTGCACTGTCATTGGATACCACCTTTCCAACAAGTCAGTTAAATCAAATTTCGGTCAACTGTAAGTGCTGTTATAGTGAAGTGGAAATGTCTAGGAGCAAGAACGGCTCAGTCGCAAAGTGGTAGGCCAAACAATCTTACAGAACGGGACCACCGAGTGCTATAGTCTGTCCTCGGTTGCAACACTCACTACCGAGTTCCAAACTGCCTCTGGAAGAAACCTCAACACAAGAACTGTTTGTTGGGAGCTTCATGAAATGGGTTTCCATGGTAGAGCAGCCGCACACAAGACTAAGATCACCAAGTGCAAAGCCAAGCGTTGACTGGAGTGGTGTAAAGCTTGCTGCCAATGGAGAGGTGGAAATGCATTCCCTGGAGTGATGAATCACGCCTCACCATCTGTCAATCCGACGGACGAATCTGGGTTTGGTGGATGCCAGGAGAACGCTACCTGCACGAATGCATTGTGCCACCTGTAAGTTCGGTTGAGGACGAATTGCCCAACATCAGTGCCCGACCTCACTAATGCTCTAGTGGCTGAATGGAAGCAAGTCCCTGCAGCAATGTCCCAACATCTAGTGGAAAGCCTTCCTGGAAGATTGGAGGCTGTTATAGCAGCAGAGGGGGGACCAACTACATATTAATGCCCATGATTTTTGAATGAGATGTTTGACGAGCAGGTGTCCACATACCTTTGGTCATGTAGTGTATATTGGGTTGGTTTACCTGTTAGGAACTGTATATAACCAGTCCTGGGTGCAATTAGTATCCGGTTTCTGTCAGACCTGGGTTCAAACAGTATTTGTTTTCTATCAAATACAATGAATGGTTGATTTAAGCCTGCCTTGTTTGCTGGAGTCAGCAACTAGCCAGCGAGATTATTTGTTTTCAGTAGGAGGTGTTCATTGGTTTCCTGTGTTTGTTGTACCAGGTCCAAATGGCCAGACGGTCACATGATCCCGCCCTACAACCCAGAGTTCTATGATGGTTGGCAGCCGCCACAGCCTGTCCCACCGGCAGCCAATCAGGGCCTGAGCAGGAGCAACAGCCAGCACATCCCCCTGAGAAAGGAAATGATGCAACAGATGCCTGATGAGGTAACAATAATAACATCTAATAAAATACCATATGGATTTCAAGCATTTGTTAAAGCAGTGAAGGTCCCCAATCCTCATTTGAGATACAATATTTGCATTTAACTCACATTTTTTTGCACCAATCTCCAAAATTCAAAGTTATGTACACTTATCTAAAATTAGGATTCAGCCATAAGAAGCAATGTTAAATATCATTATCTCATGGTAACCCCTCTGTTCTCTCAGGGCAGGCAGTTGAGCAGGAGCAACAGCCAATACATGCAACGGCCTGAGGAGGTAAGACTGACGAGGACAGAAGCGTCAGAATCCATCAAAACATTCATTCAAACTGTGTCTTTATTACGTTATGTTTCTCATGATTTATTGTCATTGACCGTCACAGCTGGCCCCAGTGAGGATGCGTGTGATCTATGACTTTATGGCCAGGAACCCCCAGGAGCTGAGCATTATGAAGGGAGAGGTTGTCCAGGTGGGTTATGGTTGAACCCCCAGGAGCTGCGCATTATGAATGGAGAGGGGGGTTAGGGTTGAACCCCCAGGAGCTGAGTATTATGAAGGGAGAGGGGGGTTAGGGTTGAACCCCCAGGAGCTGAGCATTATGAAGGAGAGGTGGGTTAGGGTTGAACCCCCAGGAGCTGAGCATTATGAAGGGAGAGCTTGTCCAGGTGGGTTAGGGTTGAACCCCCAGGAGCTGAGCATTATGAAGGGAGAGCTTGTCCAGGTGGGTTAGGGTTGAACCCCCAGGAGCTGAGTATTATGAAGGGAGAGGTGGGTTAGGGTTGAACCCCCAGGAGCTGAGCATTATGAAGGGAGAGGTGGGTTGGAGTTGAACCCCCAGGAGCTGAGCATTATGAAGGGAGAGCTTGTCCAGGTGGGTTAGGGTTGAACCACCAGGAGCTGAGCATTATGAAGGGAGAGCTTGTCCAGGTGGGTTAGGGTTGAACCCCCAGGAGCTGAGCATTATGAAGGGAGAGCTTGTCCAGGTGGGTTAGGGTTGAACCACCAGGAGCTGAGCATTATGAAGGGAGAGCTTGTCCAGGTGGGTTAGGGTTGAACCACCAGGAGCTGAGCATTATGAAGGGAGAGCTTGTCCAGGTGGGTTAGGGTTGAACCACCAGGAGCTGAGCATTATGAAGGGAGAACTTGTCCAGGTGGGTTAGGGTTGAACCACCAGGAGCTGAGCATTATGAAGGGAGAGCTTGTCCAGGTGGGTTAGGGTTGAACCACCAGGAGCTGAGCATTATGAAGGGAGAGCTTGTCCAGGTGGGTTAGGGTTGAACCCCCAGGAGCTGAGCATTATGAAGGGAGAGCTTGTCCAGGTGGGTTAGGGTTGAACCACCAGGAGCTGAGCATTATGAAGGGAGAGCTTGTCCAGGTGGGTTAGGGTTGAACCCCCAGGAGCTGAGCATTATGAAGGGAGAGCTTGTCCAGGTGGATTAGGGTTGAACCACCAGAAGCTGAGCATTATGAAGGGAGCGGAAGGTCAGGTGAGTGTCTGACTGTTAGGATTAATCCCATGGCTCCTATAAGGAACACAGGCCATTGACAAATGTCCTCCATCTCACTGACTGAATATGGATTAAAAAAAGAATAGCAGTGAATGTCAACCAAACCAGAATCAAAATAACAAAATGGATGTAAATGGTTTTTGCAACATTAGGAAAATATATCTGTGAAAATAAACATACGTTGATCTACAGAAGTGATTTAAAGTTGTAAATTGTGTGTTTCTAGGTCGTAGACAAGTCGGGGCAGTGGTGGAGGATCCGTAATGAACGTGGCGAGGAGGGTCACGTTGCTAAGAACGTTCTAGAGCCTCTGGATGGAGGGAGAGGGCCCTGGGATGAGGGCCAGGAGGTGCGCTCCCCTCCACCCCTCAACATGCAGTCCAGACCTGCAGAGGTGAAAGCCTGGCTGGAATACAAAGCCTTCTCCAAAATGTAAGAAATTACATGGACAACAAACTCTGATCTTTCCTCCTTGGTGGCTCTGCTTACTAGCACTGTAAAACTGACTCAGGGACCGGTCATCAACATGTCATGGAACTCCGCTGGTCCACAGAGTCCACAGAGTCCACAGACTGGAGGATGGGAAAACATTGTGCTAAACAACCTTGTTGTGATGGTGTTGTGGTGTCTTATATGCTTACGTGAGCCTTTATGTTGTCATTAGAACGGTTCGTAGCCTGAGCGTGCTGAACGGAGCCCTGCTACTGGGGATGTCCAAAGATGAGATGAGGACGGTGTGTCCAGAGGAAGGAGGAAGAGTCTTCTTCCAGCTGCAGGCCATCAAGTCCTCCATAGCCGTGAGTGACAGTAGCACACACACGCACACACAACTCAGATCACGCAACCTAAAATTATAGCTGATCTACTAAGAGTTTGGGTGCTTCTCTGCCTTTTTTGTCTATCACTGACGAATTGAAGCTGTACGAAATGCATTGTCTGTGAGACAGAGATAAACAACCAGTCAGATATTTTTCTCTCTCTCTCTCATTGCCTGCAGCTTGCCAGTGAGTCCAGTGGATATGGCCCTTATAACGGTCGTTAGGCTGACTCGTCACAAGTAACAACCAAGAGCCGACTGAGGGAGAAGAATAAACTCAACTATTTAACCTTTCATTTAATCATATATTTTTTTTGTCCCTTCATAGACGGGTTGGTTGTTAAGCAACAAAGCCGATGTGTGAGTAACTGTGTGTCAAAACACAGATTGGTTTTGACTGTTGACAACATGTAAACTGTATTATTTCTTTAAATGTTTTATTGATTAAACATAAATAAATTTGCACAATCAGCACTTTTTTGTTTATCTTTGAACTTCCAAGATCATTGCAGACATCTGAGCGCTCCCCTTTCTTTTGCTGGGGTAGTCACCGGGTAGTCACCGGGTAGTCACCGGGTAGTCACTGTGTGAGTCACCGGGTAGTCACCGTGTGAGTCACCGGGTAGTCACCATGTGAGTCACCGGGTAGTCACCGGGTAGTCACCATGTGAGTCACCGGGTAGTCACCGGGTAGTCACCATGTGAGTCACCGGGTAGTCACCGGGTAGTCACCGTGTGAGTCACCGGGTAGTCACCGTGTGAGTCACCTCAAAGCCAGTTCCACTCCTGCTTTAAGTCTTCCCCTCTAATCAGGGACTGATTTAGACCTGGGACACCAGGTGGGTGCAGTTATCAGGTAGAACAGAAAACCAGCAGTACTCCAGACCTCCGGGTTCGGATTTGAATACCAGTACCCTTGCTTTATTCTCTTTTGGACGAATCAGAACCATTGGCGTGGTGGAGTCTCATTGACATCATTGACAGCGCAGTGATTATCCAATAGAAGTGTGTCATACCTTGTCACCAGGTTCCTAGGAACACTGAGAACTGCTTCAGTGTTCCCGGGGCATTCTCTCTGTGTAGCCTGGCTTCATCTTGTCCCGAGGGACAATACAGGAGTGGAGTAATACTCCGTACGATCTAGGGTCACTCAGTATCAGAGGAGTCTTTGGATTGCCCCCCCCCCCCCCTCCCAAGAATATAGAAAGGTACAGTAGTGTTATGAATCAGGTGAGTAGCACAAGGCCCCTATAGCGTGCTGCAAACCCAGATCACCTGATCCAAAGACAAACGTCCTGACCACAATCCTAATAAAGATGTCCGGTGGGTAGAGACAGTAAGGCGCCCATCAATTCAAGGATAGATTCTTTCAGATCCTCGCAGAGCGGTTGTTTTGGCGAGGTGGACTGACTGAAACATGGCTTAAGCCTAATGAATTTACTGTGTTAAATGAGGCCTCACCTCCTGGCTACACTAGTGACCATATCCCCCGTGCATCCCGCAAAGGCGGAGGTGTTGCTAACATTTATGACAGCAAATTACAATTTACAAAAAACAACAACTGCGTTTTCGTCTTTTGAGCTTCTAGTCATGAAATCTATGCAGCCTACCCAATCACTTTTTATAGCTACTGTTTACAGGCCACCTGGGCCGTATACTCACTGAGTTCCCTGAATTCCTATCGGATCTGGCAATCATGGCAGATAATATTCTAATTTTTGGTGACTTTAATATTCACATTCCCACTTCAAAAGGCTTTCGGAGCCATCATCGACTCAGTGGGTTTTGTCCAACATGTCTCTGGACCAACTCACTGTCACAGTCATACTCTGGACCTAGTTTTGTCCCATGGAATAAATGTGGATCTTAATGTTTTTCCTCATAATCCTAGATTATCGGACCACCATTTTATTACGTTTGCAATCACAACAAATAATCTGCTCAGACCCTAACCAAGGATCATCAAAAGCCATGCTATGAATTCTTGGACAACCCAAAGATTTCTAGATGCCCTTCCAGACTCACTCCACCTACCCAAGGACGTCAGAGTACAAAAATCAGTTAACCACCTAACTGAAGAACTCGTAATACCCTAGATGCAGTCGCATCCCTAAAAACAAAAGAACATTTGTCATAAGAAACTAGCTCCCTGGTATACAGAAAATGCCCGAGCCCTGAAGCAAGCTTCCAGAAATATACTAACGGAAATGACGCTACACCAAACTAGAAGTCTTCCTACTAGCTTGGAAAGACAGTACCGTGCAGTATCGAAGATCCCTCACTGCTGCTCAATCATCCTATTTTTCCAACTTAATTGAGTAATACAAGAACAATCCCAAATTTATTTTAGATACTGTTGCAAAGCTAACTAAAAAGCAGCATTCCCCAAGAAAGGATGGCTTTTCACTTCAGCAGTAATTAAATTCATGATCTTCTTTGACGAAAAGATCATGATCATTAGAAAGCAAATGATGGACTCCTCTTTAACCTGTTAGAGCTCTAGGGGCGCTATTTCATTTTTGGATAAAAAACGTTCCCGTTTTAAGCGCGATATTTTGTCACGAAAAGATGCTCGACTATGCATATTCTTGACAGTTTTGGAAGGAAAACACTCTGAAGTTTCAGAATCTGCAAAGATTTTGTCTGTAAGTGCCCCAGAACTCATTCTACAGGCGAAACCAAGATGATGCATCACCCAGGAATTAGCAGAATTTCTGAAGCTCTGTTTTCCATTCTCTCCTTATATGGCTGTGATTGCGCAACGAATGAGCCTACACTTTCTGTCGTTCGCCCAAGGTCTTAGCAGCATTGTGACGTATTTGTAGGCATATCATTGGAAGATTGACCATAAGAGACTACATTTTCCAAGTGTCCGCCTGGTGTCCTGCGTCGAATTCGGTGCGCAATTGCCAGCTGCTTCTACTTTACCATTTGATTCAGGGGAGAAAGCATGTGTCCAAGAACGATGTATCAATGAAGAGATATGTGAAAAACACCTTGATGATTGATTCTAAACAACGTTTGCCATGTTTTCAGTCGATATTATGGAGTTAATTTGGAAAAAAGTTTGCGTTTTGAGGACTGAATTTATGGATTTTTTTTGGTAGCCAAATGTGATGTATAAAACGGAGCTATTTCTAATACACAAGGAATCTTTTTGGAAAAACTGAGCATCTGCTATCTAACTGAGAGTATCCTCATTGAAAACATCAGAAGTTCTTCAAAGGTAAATGATTTTATTTGAAGGCTTTTATGTTTTTGTTAATGTTGCGTGCTGGATGCTAACGCTAATGCTAACGCTAAATGCTAACGCGAAATGCTAACTCTAGCTAGCTACTTTTACACAAATGATTGTTTTCCTATGGTTGAGAAGCATATTTTGAAAATCTGAGATGACAGTGTTGTTTACAAAAGGCTAAGCTTGAGAGATGGCATATTTATTTCATTTCATTTGCGATTTTCATAAATAGTTAACGTTGTGTTATGCTAATGAGCTTGCTGATAGATTTACACAATCCTGGATACAGGGGTTTTTTCATAGCTAAACGTGACGCAGAAAACGGAGCGATTTGTCCTAAACAAATAATCTTTCAGGAAAAACTGAACATTTGCTATCTGAGAGTCTCCTCATTGAAAACATCTGAAGTTCTTCAAAGGTAAATGATTTTTTTGAATGCTTTTCTGTTTTTTTGTGTAAATGTTGCCAGCTGAATGCTAATGCTAAATGCTACGTTAGCCATCAATACTGTTACACAAATGCTTGTTTTGCAATGGTTGAGAAGCATATTTTGAAAATCTGAGATGACAGTGTTGTTAACAAAAGGCTAAGCTTGAGAGCTAGCATATTTATTTCATTTCATTTGCGATTTTCATGAATAGTTAACGTTGCGTTATGGTAATGAGCTTGAGTCTGTATTCACGATCCCGGATCCGGGATGGGGAGATCAGAAAGGTTAAATCTGCGTATTCCTCCAAAGCTCAGTTGTCCTGAGTCTGCACAACACTGCCAGGACCTAGGATCAAGGGAGACACTCAAGTTTTTTAATACTATATTGACACATTGATGAAAATAGTAATGGCCTCTAAACCTTCCAGCTGCATACTGAACCCTGTTCCAACTAAACTACTGAAAGAGCTGCATCCTGTGCTTGGCCCTCCTATATTGAACATAATAAACGGCTCTCTATCCACCGGATGTGTACCAAACTCACTAAAAGTGGCAGTAATAAAGCCTCTCTTGAAAAAGCCAAACCTTATATAAATATAAATATAAAAAACAATCGGTCTATATCGAATCTCTAAATTTTTTGAAAAAGTTGTTGAGCAGCAACTCACCGCCTTCCTGAAGACAAACAATGTATATGAAACGCTTCAGTCTGGTTTTAGACCCCTTCATAGCACTGAGACTGCACTTGTGAAGGTGGTAAATTACCTTTTAATGGCATCAGACCGAGGCTCTGCATCTGTCCGCGTGCTCCTTAGTGCTACTTTTCAAACCATCGATCACCACATTCTTTAGGAAAGATTGGAAACCCAAATTGGTCTACATGGACAAGTTCTGGCCTGGTTTAGATCTTATCTGTCGGAAAGATATCAGTTTGTCTCTGTGGATGGTTTGTCTTCTGACAAATCAACTGTACATTTCGGTGTTCCTCAAGGCTCCGTGTTTTAGGACCACTGTTGTTTTCACTATATATTTTACCTCTTGGTGATGTCATTCGGAAACATAATGTTAACTTTCACTGCTATGCGGACGACACACAGCTGTATATTTCGATGAAACATGGTGAAGCCTCAAAATTGCCCTCGCTGGAAGCCTGTGTTTAAGATATAAGGAAGTCTACTTTCAAACTCGGACAAAACAGAGATGCAAGTTCAAGGTACCAAGAACAAAGAGATCTTCTGTTAAATCTGACAATTAATCATGATGGTTGTACAGTCGTCTCAAATAAAACTGTGAAGGACCTCGGCGTTACTCTGGACCCTGATCTCTCTTTTGACGAACATATCAAGACTGTTTCAAGGACAGCTTTTTTCCATCTAAGTAACGGCGTTACTCTGGACCCTGATCTCTCTTTCTGCTGCTCCAGTTTCAAATGTTGTGCCTGCGGCTATGGATCCCTGACCTGTTCACCGGACGTGCTACCTGTCCCAGACCTGCTGTTTTCAACTCTCTAGAGATAGCAGGTGCGGTAGAAATACTCTGAATGATCGGCTATGAAAAGCCAACTGATATTTACTCCTGAGGTGCTGACCTGTTGCACACTCAACAACCACTGTGCTTATTATTATTTGACCCTGCTGGTCATCTATGAACATTTGAACATCTTGGCAATGTTCTGTTATAATCTCCACCTGGCACAGCCAGAAGAGGACTGGCCACCCCACATAGCCTGGTTCCTCTCTAGGTTTCTTCCTAGGTTCTGGCCTTTCTAGGGAGTTTTTCCTAGCCTATTAGACCAGCTACATCTACAGTCTCTAATATATTATGATAGACCTGCTAGATCTACTGTCTGCTAGATCTACTTTACCTC
Organism: Oncorhynchus mykiss; assembly: GCF_057628025.1. Lineage (NCBI taxonomy): Eukaryota > Metazoa > Chordata > Actinopteri > Salmoniformes > Salmonidae > Oncorhynchus > Oncorhynchus mykiss. The sequence goes on along the minus strand of NC_143030.1, from coordinate 77,378,369 downwards.
ACGTTAGTCTCATTCCAAATGTCGTAAATTGTTGGTTATCTGCACGAATCCAGTCTTCACTATGAGTCATCCATACATCAATTGTCTTAAATCATTTATTTATTACTAAGTAATTCACAGAAATGCATAAACAAACAAACAAACAAGGTAAATGTAATGATAGGAGATAGTGCCCTAGTGGGCTAAACCGGCATGGCGGCTTGTTCGACCAAAGGGGAAGTGGGGGTCGACTAAGAAGTCACTACAAAGTGATAATTATAACAATTGAAATGTTAATCCTTTGCACATGAACGCTCACTCAATCGGGAACAATTGCAATCAATATATATATTTACACTCAGTGTGTCGTCTTGATCGCTGATGAAAAGTTCATTTATTTTGTAGAATTGTCCGTCTCTCTCCCTCTCTCTCTTGGTTGTGGTTAGAGGGGATTGTTCAGAGTGACATTCGTAATAGAATGGTTGTTTCAGCGGTTGTCGTTCTTCGCATTCAATGATGCCGAATTCCTAGCTGCAGACTAGTAATCAAAATCAAAGACTTGTTCTTATTCTGTCGGTATCGATAGTCTAAGAGTTTAACCACGTGGTATGGTTAAAAGATTCAGCAATGTTCTACAAAGGCTGCTCTTACTCCCCCCTCCTCCTCTTCCCTGCTCCTCCTCCCTCTTCTTCCATGCTCCTCCTCCCTCCTCTTCTCTCCTCCTCCTCCCTCCTCTTCCCTCCTCCTCTCCCCTGCTCCTCCTCCCTCCCCTTCCATGCTCCTCCTCCCCTTCCTCTTCCCTGCTCCTCCTCCACCTTCTCCCCCCCCCCTCCCTGCTCCTCGTACCTCCTCTTCCTACACAGGCCCCATACGAAGGATGCCCTCTTCCCTGTTACTCCTCCTCCTTCCTATTACTCCTCCTTCTTCCTACTCTTTCCCCTTAAACAGGCCCCTTACACAGCCTCCTCTCCTCCTCTCTCCCCTTAAACAGGCCCCCTACATAGCATTCCCTCCTCTGTGTGGATGGCCTGCAACTCCTCTGTGTGGATGGCCTCCAGCTCCTCTGTGTGGATGGCCAGCTCCTCTGTGTGGATGGCCAGCTCCTCTGTGTGGATGGCCTGGGTGATGAGGTTAAGCTCTTCACACATGGTCTCATAGCGGTACTCCACACGGATGTCGGGGACGTTGGTGCGTCGGATGTCATTGCCCTCCTGGCCCTCCTTGATGTAGTGAGGGCCCAGCCAGTAACTCTTCACCTGGGGAGAGAAAGGGGAGGGGCATGATGAAATGGAACTCTTCTGGAGACATTAACATGAGAAATGAAGAGTAAAACGTTTTTGGGGAAAAGGCCTAGGTACATAAAGAATAAATAATTGAGTAAACTTTTTCGCTCAGGCTCCTCTTGCAGCATTGGGGAACATCCCGTGCCCCCCCCCCCCCCCCCCCCCCCTACAAGTGCCACATCTATACATTTTGTCTAATGTGTAATCATGCGATGATATCTGAGTGACTCATTCAGTACAACAAAATCTAGGGCTAAAAAAAATTTGCTTAAAAAACATTAACTGGCATGGGCTAGTTGATCTGGACATTTCTGGCAAGTTATAAATATCTCTACGGTATGAAATGACTAACTTGACAAGAGGACAACTGCTGATGCACTACCCAATTAAAAATGACACCTTGCTATTATACTAAACTCATCAAAAAAAGAAACGGCCCTTTTTCAGCACCCTGTCTTTCAAAGATAATTCATAAAAATCCAAATAACTTCACAGATCTTCATTGTAAAGGGTTTAAACACTGTTTCCCATGCTTGTTCAATGAACCATAAACAATTAATGAACATGCACCTGTGGAACGGTTGTTAAGACACTAACAGCTTACAGACATTAGGCAATTAAGGTCACAGTTATGAAAACTCAGGACACTAAAGAGGCCTTTCTACTGACTCTGAAAAACACCAAAAGAAAGATGCCCAGGGTCCCTGCTCATCTGTGTGAATGTGCCTTAGTCATGCTGCAAGGAGGCATGAGGACTGCAGATGTGGCCAGGGCAATAAATTGCAATGTCTGTTCTGTGAGACGCCTAAGACAGCGCTACAGGGAGACAGGATGGACAGTTGATTGTCCTCGCAGTGGCAGACCACGTGTAACAACACCTGCACAGGATCGGTACATCCGAACATCACACCTGTGGGACAGGTACAGGATGGCAACAACAACTGCCTGAGTTACATCAGGAACGCACAATCCCTCCATCAGTGCTCAGACTGTCCTCAATAGGCTGAGAGAGGCTGGACTGAGGGCTTGTAGGCCTGTTGTAAGGCAGGTCCTCACCAGACATCACCGGCAACAACGTCGCCTATGGGCACAAACACACCTTCGCTGGACCAGACAGGACTGGCAAAAAGTGCTCTTCATTGACGAGTTGCGGTTTTGTCTCACCAGGGGTGATGGTCGGATTTGCGTTTATCGTTGAAGGAGTGAGCGTTACACCGAGGCCTGTACTCTGGAGCGGGATCGATTGGAAGGTGGAGGGTCCTTCATGGTCAGGGGCGGTGTGTCACAGCATCATCAGACTGAGCTTGTTGTCATTGCAGGCAATCTCAATGCTGTGCATTACAGGGAAGACATCCTCCTCCCTCATGTGGTACCCTTCCTGTAGGCTCATCCTGCTCATCATCCAGGCTCAATGCCTAAGTTGAAAGCCAGAATGAGTTCCTTAAAAATAATATATATACAGCTGAAGTTGGAAGTTTACATACACTTAAGGTGGAGTCATTAAAACTTGTTTTTCAATCACTCCACAAATTTCTTTGTAACAAACTATATTTTTGGCAAGTCGGTTAGGACATCTACTTTGTGCATAACACAAGTAATTTTTCCAACAATTGTTTACAGACAGATTATTTAACTTATAATTCACTTAATCACAATTCCAGTGGGTCATAAGTTTACATACAATAAGTTGACTGTCCCTTTAAACAGCTTGGTAAAGTCCAGATAATGATGTAATTTCTTTAGAAGCTTCTGATAGACTCATTTACATGATTTTAGTCAATCGGTGGTGTACCTGTGGATGTATTTCAAGGCCTACCTTCAAACTCAGTGCCTCTTTGCTTGACATAATGGGAAAATCTAAAGAAATCAGCCAAGACCTCAGAAAACAAGTTGTAGACCTCCACAAGTCTGGTTCATCCTTGGGAGCAATATCTAAGCACCTAAAAGTACCACGTTCACCTGTACAACCAATAGTACGCAAGTATAAACACCATGGGACCACCGTCCTGGAAGGAGACGCGTTCTGTCTCCTGGAGATGAACGTCTTTTGGTGCAAAAAGTGCAAATCAATCCCAGAACAACAGCAAAGGACCTTGGGAAGATGTTGGAGGAAAATGGTTCTAAATTATCTATATCCACAGTAAAACGAGACCTACAGTATATCGACATAACCTGAAAGGCCGCTCAGCAAGGAAGAAGCCACTGCTCCAAAACCGCCATAAAAAAAGCCAGACTACGGTTTGCAACTGCACATGGGAACAAACATTGTACTTTTTGGAGAAATGTCCTCTGGTCTGATGAAACAAAAATAGAACTGTTTGCCCATAATGACCATCGTTATGTTTGGAGGATGAAGGGGGAGGCAGGCAAGCCGAAGAACACCATCCCAACCTTAAAGCATGGGGTGGCAGCATCATGTTGTAGGGGTTCTTTGCTGCAGGATGGACTGGTGCACTTCACAAAATAGATGGCACCATGAGGAAGGAAAAGTATGTTATATATATATATATATATATATATATATATATATATATATTTTTGAATTTTACCCCTTTTTTCTCCCCAATTTCGTGGTATCCAATTGTTGTAGTAGCTACTATCTTGTCTCATCGCTACAACTCCCGTACGGGCTCGGGAGAGACGAAGGTAGTATGTTATATATTGAAGCAACATCTCAAGACATCAGTCAGGAAGTTAAAGCTTGGTCGCAAATGGGTCTTCCAAATGGAGTCAAATGTCAGGAGGAATGGGCCAAAAATACACCCAACTTATTGCGGGAAGCTTGTGGAAGGCTACCAGAAACGTTTGACCCAAGTTAAACAGTTTAAAGGCAATGCTACCAAATACTAATTGAGTGTATGTGAACTTCTGACTCATACCATTTCATCCTTCCATGAGTCCCGACACAAACCTAGGGTTACTACCCAAGCCGGTATAGGGGATTTTCCAGTATCTTCAGTATTTCCAGTATATGTGTTATTGTGACAGGTTAAAGGAAATATTCATAGCCTGTTATACATTAAAAAGTATTAGTAAGTTCATAGTCTGTGAGGATCTTAAAACATATAAGGTTAAAAAGATGCATTCAGTATTAGTTGATAGAGATTGATAACATTCATATAATTGTGTTAAAGTTAAAATCTGTCAAAGGGTACGAATTGTGAGAGTAATGTGTAAACGTTATATTGATTACTTTATTTTGTGGTGCCTAAAAGTGTTAATCTGTGATCTACGAAATGCTCTTAATCTATGAGCCGGAGATCGATTGCTCTGGTCTCCACCCATATTCCTGGGGAAAATCGCGGTCTTTTCTCATTACACTACGTTGAATTGAGAATACAACACCGTATCACACTCGTGATTATTTCTCCCCTGTTTTCAGGGGCGTAACATTATGCTTCTTAATAGGTTTTACTGTATGTGTGGGTCAGGGTATTAGGCTAAGGGAAGTCATTACCCAGTCCCGGGAGGCCATTAGACCTGTGTTTGGAAGCCATTGACCGAACCTACGGGTACCAGTAGACATTCACCACATACTGTGTGTGTCCATATTATTTGTTGTATCATTGCTATGGTTATGCCACCAATATAATCTATGAGGGAAACTCGAGGACAATTTTCCACCACACTGGCTGGTCGTTCGTTTTATGCGTTCGGTTGCCAGAAACGCGACCCAGTCGTTAAGTCTTTTTGTTTGACCAAGCCGTTCATTCTAAATATTCTATTGCCATACAGGCTGGCAACGTTCTTATCCCTTGCTTGCTAGCTAGCCAACTACGACTAATTTACAGTTACGTCAAAACAGTGCCCCTAGGATAACAACAAAGTAGCTGCATTTTAATTTGTTTAAGCTGTTTCCTAGTGACATTTATTTGGATACATCCATAACAATGTAGGTAATGTAGAGAGAAGATATTGCTCTGAACAGCAGTGGTACCTTATGGGAGAAACCGCTCATCAGAACACTGTTCCTGGCCAGCTCACACATGTCACAGGAGCTGAGCTTCCACACCTGAGCAGCGATGCTGTACTCCTCCATCAGGGGCTCCTGGAAAGGGACAGTATGGATACAAGACAATCATTTACAGACGTAGGGCTGGAATCAACCCGTTTACAGACGTAAACGTTGCTAAAAACCTGTTTTCACTTTGTCATTATGGGCTATTGTGTCTAGATTGCTGAGGATTTTTCATTTATTTAATCCATTTTAGAATAAGGCTGTAACGTAACAAAATGTGGAAAAAGTCAAGTGGTCTGAATACTTTCCGAAGGCACTGTATACTGCCCTTCCCTAAACAGTATAGTGCATTCTTTTTTGACCAAAGCCCTATGCCATTTAGGATGCAGGCATAATGTTGTGTGGAGCACTCCGTCATTTGCAGTCGAGTCACATCACCAACCTTAGTGAAGTGGAACTGTAGAGGGTCGTCAGTGGACAGTGACACCATGAGTCCTCTGGACAGATATTCAGGCAGAGGGTTACGGTGGTAGCTGAGGAACAGGCTGTTGTTGCTGAGAGGAGACATGGCGATGCCGATCTGAGCCAGGTAGTACAGGTATTGCAGCACAGGGGCCTGGAGGAGAGAAGAGAAGGGGAGGAGTTATATGTTCTGTTGTGGTCTGTAATCCCATGTGACTGAAACCATTCTTGATACAGAAGAACAACAATTTAGGCTTAGATTGTTCACAAGATCATACTAGAGCCCTCAAACTCAGCTCTGGACCTTGAAGCCAGTTCCACTGCAGTTTTTCATTGTTCCCTACAAATTAGGAACTCATTTAGACCTGGGACACCAGGCGTGTGCAATTAATTATCAGGTACAACAGAAAACTAGCTGGACCTCGTAGGGTAAGAGTTAATTACCCCTGTACTAGAGTGTAGATGACTGAGGCCTCTGGACCTCGTAGGGTCAGAGTTGATTACCCCTGTACTAGAGTGTAGATGACGGAGGCCTCCGGACCTCGTAGGGTCAGAGTTGATTACCCCTGTACTAGAGTGTAGATGACGGAGGCCTCCGGACCTCGTAGGGTCAGAGTTGCTTACCCCTGTACTAGAGTGTAGATGACGGAGGCCTCCGGACCTCGTAGGGTCAGAGTTGATTACCCCTGTACTAGAGTGTAGATGACGGAGGCCTCCGGACCTGCCTACCTTCCTGAGCATCAGTCCATGGGAGATGTTCTCTGACACAATGAAACCTAGGGTGTAGGGGCTAGCAGTTAGGGTCTGGGTGCTAGGAGTTAGGGGCTAGTAGTTAGGGGCTAGTAGTTAGGGGCTAGTAGTTAGGGGCTAGTAGTTTGGAGCTAGTAGTTAGGGGCTAGTAGTTAGGGGCTATTAGTTAGGGGATAGGTGCCAGGACTTAGGGGCTAGGGGGTAAGAGTTAGGGGCTAGGGGATAAGAGTTAGGGGCTAAGGGGATAAGGTGTACAGTACCTTCCTGAGCAGCAGTCCATGGGAGATGTTCTCTGACAGCATGAAACCCGACACCAGGTGATGGATAGGCCCCGCCTCCCCACAGTGAGGACGCAGCACCAAGGTGTTGAAACCTCTCTGCCTAAAACACACACAGAGATATCATTGATTCATCGATAGATTGATTTATCGATTGCTTGTACACACAGTCACAGAGGTACGGTGTTAATGAGATTCAACCATATATACTGTAACTCAACTACACAGACAGAGAGAGAGAGAGGTTCTGTATAAGACTCTAGCAACACAGTATAAATCTTCCAAGAGCCAATGTCTGTGTCCAAATGGAAATCTAATTTGATTATTAGAATTTTTCCCCCCCACAAAAATCCATCTATTTAAGCTACAGATATCTGCTTTTTACATGGGCTGTGTCTCAATCCACCGTATCCACCAGTGGCCCTTCCTCATCTGCAGTGGAAGGTGGCCGAGCTACCTTGATGTTTGTCAAAAATCAGTCTTCTCACAAAAAAATGTCTGCAGGGTTCGAACGGTTTGGGCTACAAACCAATATGACAATCGAAAGTATAAGGGTCATTCCACGCTAAGAGGTATACGGGTCATTCCACGATGAAGGTATACGGGTCATTCCACGATAAAGGTATGAGGGTCATTCCACGATAAAGGTATGAGGGTCATTCCACGATAAAGGTATGAGGGTCATTCCACGATAAAGGTATGAGGGTCATTCCACGATAAAGGTATGAGGGTCATTCCACGATAAAAGGTTTAAGGGTCATTCCACGAAAAAGCTATAAGGGTCATTCCGCGCTAAAGGTATAAGGGTCATTCCACGATAAAGGTATGAGGGTCATTCCATGAAAAAGGTATAAGGGTCATTCCATGAAAAAGGTATAAGGGTCATTCCATGAAAAAGGTATAAGGGTCATTCCATGAAAAAGGTATAAGGGTCATTTCACGAAAAAGCTATAAGGGTCATTCCGCGCTAAAGGTATAAGGGTCATTCCACGATAAAGGTATGAGGGTCATTCCATGAAAAAGGTATAAGGGTCATTCCATGAAAAAGGTATAAGGGTCATTCCATGAAAAAGGTATAAGGGTCATTCCATGAAAAAGGTAAAAGGGTCATTCCATGAAAAAGGTATAAGGGTCATTCCATGAAAAAGGTATAAGGGTCATTCCGTGAAAAAGGTATAAGGGTCATTCCGCGCTAAAGGTATATGGGTCATTCCATGCTAAAGGTATAACGGTCATTCCACGAAAAAGGTATACGGGTCATTCAACAGTAAAATAATAGTAATCATTTATAAGATTTCTTATAGCTCTCAGATATAGGACAGACACTTCAAAACATACTTTCCTTAGATATATTTTCTGACTATGTTATTCCATGTATAACTGTATTATTCAATGCGTTTCTATGGGCTAACAGCAGTAAGACCATATTCAATTTTTTATACCTACACGAGTCCTAAAATTCTAAATCAAATAGCTAAATGATCCATGGTATGACCATCTTAAAACAATTCCATATGTTAGCTTAGTTGAACCCCTTAGTAGAAGTGACAAATCCGAACTGCCCACTTCGTACAAATCCTAGTGAATGCGGTGTCTTTTCCTATAATATGGCATACTAACGCTTTACAGCCTATGTTTCGTTCGGGGCTGGGTTTTATTTGAAGGTTACCACCCACCAGCATGGCGTTGTTTATTATTCAGAAACAGCTGTTTTGGCATCTTCCATAAACTGTGGCCGAGAATCCCAAGTGGCGCAGCGGTCGCATCTCAGTGCTTTAGGTGTTAATACGGACTTCCAGGTTCGAATCCAGGCTTTATCACAACCGGGCCGTGATTGGGAGTCCCATAGGACGGCGCACATTTGGCCCAGCGTCGTCCGGGTTTGGCCGGTGTAGGCAGTCATTGTAAATAAGAATATGTTCTTAACCGACTTGCCTAGTTAAATATGGGTTACATTTAAAATAATACATTAATAATACATCTGCCATAGAAAGAGTTAGAAAATCTATGTATTCCATTTTGACTTCAGGTTGTAACACAACAAAATGTGAAATAAGTCAAGGGGTTTGAATACTTTCTGAAGGTACTGGAAATTGTTGTGCAACACCATGGGTAAGCTCTAGTCATCTCCTTTGGTCATCGCCTTTCGAAAAAGTAGATTTCTACTGGTGTGGGTGTTTAAATACATGTACTTTTTGTCCTTGAAACATTTAATTGAAATACTGTAGAATTCTATTCATTCCTATGGTGGACTGCTTCTTCCGGGGAGTGCCAATATGGCCGACCGGTAGCTTCTAAGCCTCTCATTGGCCAATACATAGCATCAGCAATCTAGGGTTTTTATACATCCGTGGTTATAACTAACCGGATTCAGTTTATCAACCAGCTGATTATTAGAAATAGGTACGCCACTAGATAATGGTTGGACTGAAAAACCTACAGGAGAGGTAGCTCTCTATCAGAGCCCTGATCCAGCTACTGTTCCCACACATAGCCAAGCGTTTACAGTGATAAGATAACACGTCAATGTAATGACAGAATCAGCGTAAACGGTACAGCGTCACGGGGTCTCGTACCTGCGCAGGTGGTTGAGCACGGTCATGTTAGCGTACATATAGTACAGGTAGTAGGCATAAGGAGGGTTGTCTACCACAGTCCAGTTGACTGGCAGAGGACTCTCCATGTTGAAGCAGTGTTGCTCTGGTTTAGACTCGTCGTCCACACTGTCGAGGCCCACCACCTGAACACATACAGACATGCACACACCACTGTCATGGTCATCATCGTGGTTCTGTGTGGCTCAGAGGGTAAAGCAGGGAGCTTGTATCATTAGGATTGTGTGTTTGATTTCCGCTGGGGTCACCTATACGAAAAAGTATCCATGTACGTTACATTGGATAAAAACATCTGCTATGGCCTATTTATTTATTTTTCATTAACAACAACCTTTATTTAACTAGGCAAGTCAGTTAAGAAGACATTCTTATTTTACAATGACGACAGCCAAACCGTCCCCTACCCCAGACGACGCTGGGCCAATTTTGCGTCGCCCTATGGGTTGTAATAAGGCCTGGGATTTGAACCAGGGTCTGTGGTGATGCCTCTAGCACTGAGGATGCACTGCGCCATTCGGGAGCCCTTTATTCTTCTATATCGTCATCAAATACAGGGTCCTCTGTAACACTGAACCTTGTTGTTTACTCACGTGCTGTAGGAAGAGGTGCAGCTCACGGTGCCTGGCGGGGTCGATGGTGACCTCGAACAGAGGCATGAAGATGTTATCCAGCAGCTCCTGGAAGTTACACAGCTGCTTCTTGGTGTGGTACACATCACTGTGGAGAGAGAGACAAAAGTCTCACACAGAGAGAGGCGGGAAGTGAAGTAGGGGAAAACCAAAACAAGACTGTGTTCTCCTTGAATAGAGGTTAGTTGTACTCACAAGACAGAGTTCTCCTTGAATAGAGGTTAGTTGTACTCACAAGACAGAGTTCTCCTTGAATAGAAATTAGTTGTACTCACAAGACAGAGTTCTCCTTGATTGAGGTTAGTTGTACTCACAAGACAGAGTTCTCCTTGAATAGAGGAATAGTTGTACTCACAAGACAGAGTTCTCCTTGAATAGAGGTTAGTTGTACTCACAAGACATACTTCTCCTTGAATAGAGGAATAGTTGTACTCACAAGACAGAGTTATCCTTGAGTAGAGGTTAGTTGTACTCACAAGAGTCGTGGGACCTGCACCAGCCAGCGTACGTTGTTAGAGTAGACTTGGTGTTTGACGGCCCACTGGGCCAGCTTGTCCCATTCGTCTCTGCAGCGGCCGCAGATGGACAGACGCAGCTCCACGTTCTGGTATTTACTCTCCTCCAGGTCAGCCATCACCTCCTGAGGAGCAGAGACACACACCGGTCAGCAGGGGGCGCCAAGTACTGCACAACTTTACTAGAATACAGTACAACACGCAGCTATATAGACAACTGCTGGAACTAGGACTAAGAATTCAAACACTTGCCCTGATTGGACAAGTAGAGACTTTACTATATCGATGATGCGCTCATTCAGCAGGCACCTTGATGATGTGTCCAAAGTATTTCCCCTGCACGTGGTTGTCTGTCTTGATGAAGATCTCTCTCAGGATGGACTCCCCAATGGGGTTGTATTTGGCGTTGAATTTGTCAAAGCGATGGAAAGTGTTGCGGTCCTGTGATGAGAAAAGGAGACAGTAAGACTCGATCAACGTTAAGATTTCAAGTCAGCTAGTCGTCTATCTTCAAAGTGCAGTGGTGATCGGCAAGTTCAACGATAAAGCTCTCGGAAATAGAACGACTGTTCATCCATATTTCTCAGCAAAACTCTCAGACAGAGCTAGGAATAAGAGGACTGACCATCCGTTATATCAACATTATAGGTTTAACCATGTTTTGAGGCTATGTAGTGTTTGTTTGCATTTACTTTGTTTACAAACATTGGAATTAAACAAAATTATTCTTTGAGTTCTGATGTGGTACAACAGTTGAACTAAGCTCATGAGGTATTTATAAATACTATTCTTCAGTAATCATTGGGTGTATATCATTCATTTACAAGTCAAAATATAGATTTAGCAACTACTGAGATCCCTTTTAATATAGTAACTGAAACCCAAATCTTGTACAAATAGCAAGGACGAAGGAGAGGGACCGTAGCTACTAATGACTATTAACATTTACCCTCTGTCTTCTCCCTCTAGTCATACTTTAAGTATGTCTGGGCACCTCCAAGACGCATGATACCTACTACTAGTCTAGTTTATATTATATATGTATGATACCTACTACTAGTCTAGTTTATATTATATATGTATGATACCTACTACTAGTCTAGTTTATATTATATATGTATGATACCAACTACTAGTCTATATTATATATGTATGATACCTACTACTAGTCTAGTTTATATTATATATGTATGATACCTACTACTAGTTTATATTATATATGTATGATACCTACTACTAGTCTAGTTTATATTATATATGTATGATACCTACTACTAGTTTATATTATATATGTATGATACCTACTACTAGTCTAGTTTATATTATATATGTATGATACCTACTACTAGTCTAGTTTATATTATATATGTATGATACCTACTACTAGTCTAGTTTATATTATATATGTATGATACCTACTACTAGTTTATATTATACAGTGCCTTGCGAAAGTATTCGGCCCACTTGAACTTTGCGACCTTTTGCCACATTTCAGGCTTCAAACATAAAGATATAAAACTGTATTTTTTTGTGAAGAATCAACAACAAGTGGGACACAATCATGAAGTGGAACAACATTTATTGGATATTTCAAACTTTTTTAACAAATCAAAAACTGATAAATTGGCAATGCAAAATTATTCAGCCCCTTTACTTTCAGTGCAGCAAACTCTCTCCAGAAGTTCAGTGAGGATCTCTGAATGATCCAATGTTGACCTAAATGACTAATGATGATAAATACAATCCACCTGTGTGTAATCAAGTCTCCGTATAAATGCACCTGCACTGTGAAAGTCTCAGAGGTCCTTTAAAAGCGCAGAGAGCATCATGAAGAACAAGGAACACACCAGGCAGGTCCGAGATACTGTTGTGAAGAAGTTTAAAGCCGGATTTGGATACAAAAAGATTTCCCAAGCTTTAAACATCCCAAGGAGCACTGTGCAAGCGATAATATTGAAATGGAAGGAGTATCAGACCACTGCAAATCTACCAAGACCTGGCCGTCCCTCTAAACTTTCAGCTCATACAAGGAGAAGACTGATCAGAGATGCAGCCAAGAGGCCCATGATCACTCTGGATGAACTGCAGAGATCTACAGCTGAGGTGGGAGACTCTGTCCATAGGACAACAATCAGTCGTATATTGCACAAATCTGGCCTTTATGGAAGAGTGGCAAGAAGAAAGCCATTTCTTAAAGATATCCATAAAAAGTGTCGTTTAAAGTTTGCCACAAGCCACCTGGGAGACACACCAAACATGTGGAAGAAGGTGCTCTGGTCAGATGAAACCAAAATTGAACTTTTTGGCAACAATGCAAAACGTTATGTTTGGCGTAAAAGCAACACAGCTCATCACCATGAACACACCATCCCCACTGTCAAACATGGTGGTGGCAGCATCATGGTTTGGGCCTGCTTTTCTTCAGCAGGGACAGGGAAGATGGTTAAAATTGATGGGAAGATGGATGGAGCCAAATACAGGACCATTCTGGAAGAAAACCTGATGGAGTCTGCAAAAGACCTGAGACTGGGACGGAGATTTGTCTTCCAACAAGACAATGATCCAAAACATAAAGCAAAATCTACAATGGAATGGTTCAAAAATAAACATATCCAGGTGTTAGAATGGCCAAGTCAAAGTCCAGACCTGAATCCAATCGAGAATCTGTGGAAAGAACTGAAAACTGCTGTTCACAAATGCTCTCCATCCAACCTCACTGAGCTCGAGCTGTTTTGCAAGGAGGAATGGGAAAAAAATTCAGTCTCTCGATGTGCAAAACTGATAGAGACATACCCCAAGCGACTTACAGCTGTAATCGCAGCAAAAGGTGGCGCTACAAAGTATTAACTTAAGGGGGCTGAATAATTTTGCACGCCCAATTTTTCAGTTTTTGATTTGTTAAAAAAGTTTGAAATATCCAATAAATGTCGTTCCACTTCATGATTGTGTCCCACTTGTTGTTGATTCTTCACAAAAAAATACAGTTTTATATCTTTATGTTTGAAGCCTGAAATGTGGCAAAAGGTCGCAAAGTTCAAGGGGGCCGAATACTTTCGCAAGGCACTGTATATGTATGATACCTACTACTAGTCTAGTTTATATTATATATGTATGATACCTACTACTAGTCTATATTATATATGTATGATACCTACTACTAGTCTAGTTTATATTATATATGTATGATACCTACTACTAGTCTAGTTTATATTATATATGTATGATACCTACTACTAGTCTAGTTTATATTATATATGTATGATACCTACTACTAGTCTAGTTTATATTATATATGTATGATACCTACTACTAGTCTAGTTTATATGATATATGTATGATACCTACTACTAGTCTAGTTTATATTATATATGTATGATACCTACTACTAGTCTAGTTTATATTATATATGTATGATACCTACTACTAGTTTAAATTGTATATGTATGATACCTACTACTAGTCTAGTTTATATTATATATGTATGATACCTACTACCAGTTTATTTTATATATGTATGATACCTACTACTAGTTTATTTTATATATGTATGATACCTACTACTAGTCTAATTACTTTAGATAGAAACATAATGAGGGAGGTTGGTTGCGACAGTCTAGCAATCCAAATGTTGCGTGTTCGAGTTTTGTGCAGGACAACTGTAGCATTTTAGCTAACCCTTCCCCTAACCCTTATTCTAAACTTAATCCAAGTCACCTAACCAGCTACATAAGTTTGTCGTTTTAGTTCTCCTAACCTTTCAAGTAAATGATCCTAACCTTTGTTGTTAGTTCCCCTAACAGCCAACGTAAATTTCCCGTAGTTCTCCTTTGTTGTTACAGTGCAACAAGCAACCTGGTCTCAGAGAAAGACGTATAGTACTGTACATCCTCCAAGATGTATGATAAGTCATTTCATCCATCTTGTATGCAATTGTACGACCGGGTACGAATATACTTCCTGTAATTGGTGTGACACTGTACAACCACAATTCCATTCATAATGCAACCTAATGTAACATTGTATATCATACTAAATGAAGTCCACCGATTTACGTAATTAATAATACGAATTACCCGGAGACCATGTTGCCCTCACCCACCACCACTTACAGCATGCATATCCAGTGTGTCCACACTCAGGTCGAAGGCTGTGAGGTTCATGGTTTCGAACACCTCCATGAGCGTCTGTCCCTTGCCTCTCTCCACATGCACAATCTCCCCTGGATACTTCTTCATGGCCCTCTTGATAAACCTCAGCAGGTGTTTCTGGTTCATACAGGATGCGGCGTGGATATGGGTATCCACCTGGGTTTACAAGGAATCACAGACATAGAAGATGGATTAGGGCACTTTATCAAGATGCAACCAGAGGATGGGCGTGGTTACATTCAAGGTATCTTCCTTCCTGCTCTGAGGAGAGTGGTTACATTCAAGGTATCTTCCTTCCTGATCTGAGTAGAGTGGTTCCATTCAAGGTTTCTTAATTCCTGCTCTGAGGAGAGTGCTTCCATTCAAGGTTTCTTCCTTCCTGCTCTGAGGAGAGTGGTTCCATTCAAGGTTTCTTCCTTCCTGCTCTGATTAATATTCCCCAGGAGCATATAGTACCATCAGAAGTAGACCTAACCTCAGAGAATAAACTAACCTCTGCAATAAGGCTAAATGAATCTGGTCTTCAGCTGGTGATAGCAATTGAGCATGGGGATGAGGTTAAACCACATTAGACACAGTCAGTGATTAGTGATATGCTCACCTTGCATATGTTGCAGACATTCCAGTGTTTCAGGGTTAGGGTTAGGTTTAGAGTTAAGAGGGACCTTGCATACATTGGAGAAGTCTCTTTGATAAACTTACGTTGCAGACTTCTTGGTGTTACAGGTTTAGGGTTAGACTTAGTGTTAAGTTTAGGGTTAGACTTAGGGTTACGTTTAGGGTTAGACTTAGTGTTAAGTTTAGGGTTAGACTTAGTGTTAAGTTTAGGGTTAGACTTAGTGTTAAGTTTAGGGTTAGACTTAGTGTTAAGTTTAGGGTTAGACTTAGGGTTAAGTTTAGGGTTAGACTTAGGGTTACGTTTAAGGTTAGACTTAGGGTTAAGTTTAGGGTTAGACTTAGGGTTAAGTTTAGGGTTAGACTTAGGGTTAAGTTTAGGGTTAGACTTAGGGTTAAGTTTAGGGTTAAGTTTAGGGTTAGACTTAGTGTTAAGTTTAGGGTTAAGTTTAGGGTTAGACTTAGTGTTAAGTTTAGGGTTAGACTTAGGGTTACGTTTAAAGTTAGACTTAGGGTTAAGTTTAGGGTTAGACTTAGGGTTAAGTTTAGGGTTAGACTTAGGGTTAAGTTTAGGGTTAGACTTAGGGTTAAATTTAGGGTTAAGTTTAGGGTTACGTGGGACTTACCTTGCGTATGTTGTAGAAGTCTCTATGAGGAACTTTCTTCTGAGCTGCCAGCTCCTTCATCTCATTCAGCAGGATGTGCATCTGGAACTTAGAACTCAGGTACTGTAACCGACGGTAACAGAACGACTTCCTGTGGTAGTGAATAAGCACATTGTGTCAAATAAAATCATACGTTATGCCTATAGGTCCATAAAAAACATCTCTATACACTTTACAGTGAAACAATACGTGACCAATACTTTACAGTGAAACAATACATTAACAACACTTTACAGTGGAACAATTCATGATGAATACTTTACAGTGGAACAATACATGATGAATACTTTACAGTGAAACAATACATGACCAATACTTTACATGATGAATACTTTACAGTGGAACAATACATGACCAATACTTTACAGTGGAACAATACATGACCAATACTTTACAGTGGAACAATACATTACCAATACTTTACAGTGGAACAATACATGACCAATACTTTACAGTGGAACAATACATGACCAATACTTTACAGTGGAACAATACATGACCAATACTTTACAGTGGAACAATACATGATGAATACTTTACAGTGGAACAATACATGATGAATACTTTACAGTGGAACAATACATGACCAATACTTTACAGTGGAACAATACATGATGAATACTTTACAGTGGAACAATACATGACCAATACTTTACAGTGGAACAATACATGACCAATACTTTACAGTGGAACAATACATTACCAATACTTTACAGTGGAACAATACATTATGAATACTTTACAGTGAAACAATACATGACCAATACTTTACAGTGGAACAATACATGATTAATAATTTTACAGTGAAACAAGACATAATGAATACTTTACAGTGGAACAATACATGACCAATACTTTTACAGTGAAACAATACATGACCAATACTTTACAGTGGAACAATACATGATGAATACTTTACAGTGAAACAATACATGACCAATACTTTACAGTGGAACAATACATGATGAATACTTTTACAGTGAAACAAGACATAATGAATACTTTACAGTGGAACAATACGTGACCAATACTTTACAGTGAAACAATACATCAACAACACTTTACAGTGAAACAATACATTAACAATACTTTACAGTGACACATTAAAGACAAAAAAAAACGAACAAAGAATAAAAGTGTACAAGAGAACAAAACACAGTACAGAAGTAAATCAATAAAAGACAGAGTCTGTCTGTGTACAGTACTCACACAGGTCCGTTGATGATGAGAGCCATCATGACGTTCATGTCATTGATGTAGTCCTGTAGGTCTGGATAAGGAAGCTCCAACTCTGTGCTCCTGACATCACAGTGCATGTTTTAAAAGGGACATTATAAGATGATCTACTGTACATGCCAGGGGTCAATTCCAAGAATTCAATTCCCAAATCATTATTATTTCCAACAATTTGACAAATTCCACTTCGGATTCAGTTCCCGCAGGCTTTCCGGCTGATCATGTCACTGTTCAGATAGCCTAGCTATACTGGAAATAAAGGAATACAGGTTGCAACGATTCAAAACAAGTCCTACAGTCGATTTTGTATGCTATCTGCATTAAATCCATTAACTGGGAAATACCATATATTCCAATTAAATTCAATTCCAAATATTAAAATGTGTTGACAATTTCAATTAAATTCCAATTCAAAAAGTTAAAACAGTCTAATTCCAATTAAAATCCTATTCCATAACTTTTAAAAATAAACATTTATTTCAATGTTAATTCTCAGATTCATATGTGAATTCAATAATCGAATTAGAATTTCCTAAATAAAAATCGGCCTTGCTACATGCTGATGACAAGTCTCATAACGTATCACAGCAGAATATAAATATTTACGCCTGCAGGTTTTAAGTGAAGTGTTACCAAAGCAATGCAAGTGGGAGAAAGATGTAATGGAAGAAACCAATGTCTCACTTCTCCATTGTGTCCTTATTAGTGTAGATGTGGACGACACCGTTTACCATCCTGCAGCCATAGCCTACATCAGGAGGCATACAGGCAGGTTCCTGGTTCTCGTAAGGGTGAGTGGTGGAGACGGGAGGATGGACCGTCTGGTCTAAATCTAGAATACAATAGAGTACAATAGAATAGAATCAAAATGAATAGAATTCAATAGAAAATAATCTAATAGAATAGACTACAATAGAATAGAATCAAATAGAATATAGTACAATAGAATAGAATCAAAATGAATAGAATTCAATAGAATAGAATTTAAATAGAATAGAGTACAATAGAATAGAATCAAATATAATATAGTACAATATAATAGAATCAAAAAGATAGAGTGCAATAGAATAGAATCAAATAGAATATAATTGAATAGAATCAAATAGAACAGAGTACAATAGAATATAATTTAAATAGAATATAGTACAATAGAATAGAATTTAAATAGAATAGAGTACAATAGAATATAATTTAAATAGAATAGAGTACAATAGAATAGAATCAAATAGAATATAGTACAATATAATAGAATCAAAAAGAATAGAGTGCAATAGAATAGAATCAAATAGAATAGAATTGAATAGAATCAAATAGAACAGAGTACAATAGAATAGAATCAAAAATAATATAGTACAATAGAATAGAATCAAATAGAAAATATTTAAATAGAACAGAATCAAATAGAAAATAATTAAATAGAAAATAATCAAATAGAATAAAGTACAATAGAATATAAGAAAATAGAATAGAGTACAATAGAATACAATCAAATAGAATATAATTAAAAATAAAATAATCAAATCGAATACAATCAAATAGAATATAATCAAATATAATATAATCAAATAGGATATAATTAAAAATAAAATAATCAAATATAATATAATCAAATAGGATATAATTAAAAATAAAATAATCAAATATAATATAATCAAATAGAATACAATCAAATAGAATATAGTTAAATAGAAAAGAATCAAATAGAATATAATTAAAAATAAAATAATTAAATAGAATAGAGTACAATAGAATATAATCAAATAGATTATAGTTAAATATAATAGAATCAAATAGAATAGAGTAGAATAGAAAGAATATACTGAACAAAAATATACAGTTGAAGTCAGAAGTTGACATACATCTTAGCCAAATATATTTAAACTCAGTTTTTCACAATTATGGCATTTGATCCTAGTAAAAAGTCCCTGTTTTAGGTCAGTTAGGATCACCACTTTATTTTAAGAATGTGAAATGTCAGAATAATAGAAGAGAGAATAATTTATTTCAGCTTTTATTTCTTTCATTACATTCCCAGTGGGTCAGAAGTTTACATACACTCAATTAGTATTCGGTAGCATTACCTTTAGATTGTTTAACTTTGGTCAAACGTTTCGGGTAGCCATCCACAAGCTTCCCACAATAAGTTTGGCCCATTCCTCCTGACAGAGCAGGTTTAACTGAGTCAGGTTTGTAGGCCTCCTTGCTCACACATGCTTTTTCAGTTTTGCCCACAACTTTTCTATAGGATTGAGGTCAGGGCTTTGTGATGGCCACTTCAATACCTTGACGTTCTTGTCCGTAAGCCATTTTGCCACAACTTTGGAAGTATGCTTGGGGTCATTGTTCATTTGGAAGACCTATTTGCGACCAAGCTTTAACTTCTTGACATGTCTTGAGATGTTGCCTCAATATAGCCACAACATTTTCTTTCCTCATGATGCCATCTATTTTGTGAAGTGCACCAGTCCCTCCTGCAGCAAAGCACATCCACAACATGATGCTGCCACCCACATGCTTGACAGTTGGGATGGTGTTCTTCGGCTTTCAAGCCTCCCCCTTTTTCCTCCAAACATAACGATGGTCATTATGGCCAAACAGTTCTATTTTTGTTTCATCAGACCAGAGGACGTGTCTCCCAAAAGTACGATCTCTGTCCCCATGTGCAGTTGCAAACCATAGTCTGTTTTTTAGGGCGGTTTTTGTGCAGTGCCTTCTTCCTTGCTGAGCGGCCTTTCAGGTTATGTCGATATAGGACTCATTTTTACTGTGGATATAGATACTTTTGTACCTGTGTCCTCCAGCATCTTCATAAGGTCCTTTGCTGTTGTTCTGGGATTGATTTGCACTTTTCGCAACAGTACGTTCATCTCTAGGAGACAGAACGCGTCTCCTTCCTAAGCGGTATGACAGCTGCCTGGTCCCATGGTGTTTATACTTGCGTACTATTGTTTGTACACATGAACGTGGTACCTTCAGAACGTGGTACCTTCAGAACGTGGTACCTTCAGAACGTGGTACCTTCAGAACGTGGTACCTTCAGAACGTGGTACCTTCAGGCGTTTGGAAATTGCTCCCAAGGATGAACCAGAGTTGTGGAGGTCAATTGTTTTTCTGAGGTCTTGGCTGATTTCTTTTGATTTTCCCCTGATGTCAAGCAAAGATGCACTGAGTTTGAAAGTTGACCTTGAAATAAACTTCTGACCCACTGGAATTGTGATACAGTGAATTATAAGTGAAATAATCTGTCTGTAAATAATTGTTGAAAAAATGACTTGTGTTAAGTCCTAATCGACTTTTTGCGGCAACATTTTTGGAGTGGTTGAAAAACTAGTTTTAATGACTCCAACCTAAATTTATGTAAACTTCCGATTTCAACTGTAAAATGCAACATGAAACAATTTCAAAGATTTTACTAAGTTACAGTTCATAGAAGGAAATCAATTTAAATAAATTCATTAGGACCTAATCTATGGATTTCACCTGACTGGGCAGGGGTACAGCCATGGGTGGGCATAGGCTCCCCCAATTGGGAGGCAGGTCCACCCACTGGTGAGCCAGGATCAGCCAATTAGAATTTGTTTCCCCCCACAAAAGGGCTTTATTACAGACAGAAATAATCCTCAGCAATACTCCCCCTTCCCCCGCCTCAGTTGATCCCACAGGTGAAGAAGCCGGAAGTGGAGGTCCTGGGCTGGCATGTACTGCCAAATTCTCTAAAATGACGTTGGAGGCGGCTTATGGTAGATAAATTAACATAAAATTCTCTGGCAAAAGCTCTGTTGGACATTCCTGCAGTCAGCATGCCAATTGCACGCTCCCTCAAAATTAGAGACACCTGTGGCATTGTGTTGTATGACAAAACTGTACATTTTAGAGTGGCCTTTTAATGGCCCCAGCACAAGGTGCACCTGTGCAATGATCATGTTGTTTAATCATCTTCTTGATATGCCACACCTGTCAGGTGAATTTATTATCTTGGCAAAGGTGAAACGCTCACTAACAGGGATGTAAACAAATGTGTGCACAACATTTTAGAGAAATCTGTTTTTTTTTGTGCGTATGGAACATTTCGGGGATCTTTTATTTCAGCTCATGAAATACACGTTGCGTATATATGTTTTTGTTCAGTATATAATAGAATTAAAGTTATTAGTCTGTCAGACACAGAACGTCTTCTTCTTGCTTTGGTTCTAATCCCTTCAGACGGGTTGGAATGCCATCGCCATGCCGATGTCCACACTGCATGTCAATGGGGATAATTCTCCCACTGGTCTGTACACACTGTGTGACAGTCTGTGCTGCTAGGTGGTAGAGCAGATGGAGTGTGAAAATTACTTCGATTGATGATTATGAAACTGCTAGTCCTGAAGAGGCAAAATCATTGGCTGAGAGCCATTTGAAGTTGTGCTAACAGCAGATTCACCTTTGACAGTGTGTGGTTTCAAATGTTGAATTTCAATTATGAAAATTCTCCCAGTGTGCACACAGTCTGCGCTAGGTTTTGTGAGCGTGCCTGTGTGCCTGTCTGTCTGCCTGTGTTACTCTGCGTGCCTGTCTGCCTGTCTGTCTGCCTGTGTTTCTCTGTGTGTCTGTCTGCCTGTCTGTCTGTCTGTCTTTCTCTATGTGTCTGTCCGCCTGTCTGCCTTTCTGTCTGTCTGTCTGTCTGTGTTTCTCTGTCTGTCTTCTCTACCTGCAGTAACAGAGGTCTCCGGGATCTCCTCGTATATGCCCATATCTAGAGGTCTGTCACTGAGCTTCTCCAGGTAGCTGGCTGTGGTCCGACAGAAGCTCTGCATGGACAGGCCGATGTACTTCTCCCTGATGAACAAGGCCTTCACTACACACTTAGCAGCATCCAGCAGGTCTGTGAAGGGAACCTGGAGAGAGGGGGAGGGGAGAGAGGGAACAGGTTAGCCATTGGACCTTATAATACTTTATTTTACATTGTAATCATCTTTTTCCTTTTCAACCCACACCCATGAGCTGCCACTGGAACAGTTTTTAGAGGTTAGCTAAGTGCCTTGCTCAAAGGCCCTACAGCAGGATATGGTATGGAGTTTTTTTTGGGGGGGGATATTTCTGTGACCTACCCCACATTTCTCCTCTCCAGAGATGGCGATGCGCTGGTACTCCTTCTCTCCTTCCCGTTCTTTCTCCTTGGGGTACAGGTCCATGAATGCCTGGCTCTGCTCCTTCAGGTATCTAACACAAGACGATAGGCCAGGTGTACTCAAGTGTTACTCCACGAGGTCTGGAGACCACTGCATTTCTGTTCTACCTGATAATTAATTGCGCCCACCTGGTGTCCCAGGTCTAAATCATCCCCTGATTAGAGGGCTAGAATAAAAAAAATTAAATGTGGACAGTCTCCGAGGACCAGAGTTGAATATGAGAGTGATAGGGGAAGAGAAACGGTTCATAGACAAGACTGTGTTAGCCAGCTGAGCTAAAGCCTAGACTGCTAAACTGTATGAGAGATAAACTATATGTGACCGACCAGGGTACTCTGCATGCCACAAGACTCTGTTAGCCTGCTGAGCTAAAGCCAATGCATTGGCTAGCAGAGCTAATGCGAGTGCCCTTACTGTACTCACTCTAGGTCAGTAGCTAGCGGAGCTAACGCGAGTGTCCTTACTGTACTCACTCTAGGTCAGTAGCGCTGTCAGTCTTCATTAACTCCTGTTTGGCTCGCAGAAGGATATTTGGCTCAAACCTGTGGAAGACATAATGAAAAGCTTTTTTAGAGACTTCAACATGATCCCATTGGGATCCACAATGACTTGTTGCTGACTACTAATTCTCTCTCTCCTTTCTCTCTCTCTTCTCTCCCTCTTCCTCCCCCGCCCTTCCTCTCTGTCTCCATCCCTCCCTCTCCCAACCTTCCTCTCTGTCTCCCTCCCTCCCTCCCTCCCTCCCTCCCTCCCTCCCCCCGCCCTTCCTCTCTGTCTCCCTCCCTCCCTCTCCCTCCCTCCCCCGCCCTTCCTCTCTGTCTCCCTCCCTCTCCCGCCCTTCCTCTCTGTCTCCCTCCCTCCCTCCCTCTCCCTCCCTCTCCTTCCCCCGCCCTTCCTCTCTGCCTCCCTCCCTCCCCCGCCCTTCCTCTCTCCCTTCCTCTCTGTCTCCCTCCCTCCCTCCCTCTCCCTCCCTCCCCCTTCCTCTCTGTCTCCCTCCCTCCCTCCCTCCCTCCCTCCCTCCCTCCCTCCCTCCCTCCCTCCCTCCCTCCCTCCCCCCCTCCCCCGCCCTTCCTCTCTGTCTCCCTCCCTCCCTCTCCCTCCCTCCCCCGCCCTTCCTCTCTGTCTCCCTCCCTCCCCAGGAAGTGTCAGGAAGTGGCGGGCACCACGACGGTCAACTAGAGAGAGAGAGAGAGAGGAGGGAGAAAGTGGGAGAGGGAGGGAGGGAGAGAGAGAGAGAGAGAGAGAGAGAGAGAGAGAGAGAGAGAGAGAGGAAGGAGAGACAGGAAGGAGAGAGAGATAGAGAGTGATAAAGAGAGACAGAGAGAGAGATAAAGAGAGAGAGAGAGATAGAGAGTGATAAAGAGAGAGATAGAGAGTGATAAAGAGAGAGAGATAGAGAGTGATAAAGAGAGAGAGAGATAGAGAGTGATAAAGAGAGAGCGATAGAGAGTGATAAAGAGAGAGAGATAGAGAGTGATAGAGAGAGAGAGAGATAAAGAGAGAGAGAGAGATAGAGAGTGATAAAGAGAGAGAGATAGAGAGTGATAAAGAGAGAGAGATAGAGAGTGACAAAGAGAGAGATAGAGAGTGATAAAGAGAGAGAGATAGAGAGTGATAAAGAGAGAGAGATAGAGAGAGGAAGGAGATAGAGAGTGATAAAGAGAGAGATAGAGAGTGATAAAGAGAGAGATAGAGAGTGATAAAGAGAGAGAGATAGAGAGTGATAAAGAGAGAGAGATAGAGAGTGATAAAGAGAGAGATAGAGAGTGATAAAGAGAGAGAGAGATAGAGAGTGATAAAGAGAGACAGAGAGAGAGATAAAGAGAGAGAGAGAGAGATAGAGAGTGATAAAGCGAGAGAGATAGAGAGTGATAAAGAGAGAGAGATAGAGAGTGATAAAGAGAGAGAGAGATAGAGAGTGATAAAGAGAGAGAGATAGAGAGTGATAAAGAGAGAGAGATAGAGAGAGAGAGATAGAGAGTGATAAAGAGAGAGAGATAGAGAGTGATAAAGAGAGAGAGATAGAGAGTGATAAAGAGAGAGAGATAGAGAGTGATAAAGAGAGAGAGATAGAGAGTGATAAAGAGAGAGAGAGAGATAAGAGAGAGAGAGAGATAGAGAGTGATAAAGAGAGAGAGATAGAGAGTGATAAAGAGAGAGAGATAGAGAGTGATAAAGAGAGAGAGAGAGAGAGAAGAGAGAGATAGAGAGTGATAAAGAGAGAGATATAGAGAGTGATAAAGAGAGAGAGATAGAGAGTGATAAAGAGAGAGAGATAGAGAGTGACAAAGAGAGAGAGATAGAGAGTGATAAAGAGAGAGAGAGAGAGAGTGATAAAGAGAGAGAGAGATAGAGAGAGGAAGGAGATAGAGAGTAAGAGATAGAGAGTGACGAAGAGAGATAGAGAGTGATAAAGAGAGAGAGATAGAGAGTGATAGAGAGAGATAGAGAGGAAGGAGATAGAGAGTGATAAAGAGAGATAGAGAGTAATAAGAAGAGATAGAGAGTGATAGAGAGAGAGATAGAGAGTGATAAAGAGAGAGAGATAGAGAGTGATAAAGAGAGAGAGATAGAGAGTGATAGAGAAGAGATAGAGAGTGATAAAGAGAGACAGAGAGAGAGATAAAGAGAGAGAGAGAGATAGAGAGTGATAAAGCGAGAGAGATAGAGAGTGATAAAGAGAGAGAGATAGAGAGTGATAAAGAGAGAGAGAGATAGAGAGTGATAAAGAGAGAGAGATAGAGAGTGATAAAGAGAGAGATAGAGAGAGAGAGATAGAGAGTGATAAAGAGAGAGAGATAGAGAGTGATAAAGAGAGAGAGAGATAGAGAGTGATAAAGAGAGAGAGATAGAGAGTGATAAAGAGAGAGAGATAGAGAGTGATAAAGAGAGAGAGAGAGATAAAGAGAGAGAGAGAGATAGAGAGTGATAAAGAGAGAGATAGAGAGTGATAAAGAGAGAGATAGAGAGTGATAAAGAGAGAGAGAGAGAGAGAGAGAGAGATAGAGAGTGATAAAGAGAGAGATAGAGAGTGATAAAGAGAGAGAGATAGAGAGTGATGAAGAGAGAGATAGAGAGTGACAAAGAGAGAGATAGAGAGTGATAAAGAGAGAGAGAGAGAGAGTGATAAAGAGAGAGAGATAGAGAGAGGAAGGAGATAGAGAGTGATAAAGAAGAGATAGAGAGTGATGAGAGAGATGAGAGTGATAAAGAGAGAGAGATAGAGAGAGTGATAAAGAAGAGATGGAGAGTGATAAAGAGAGACAGAGAGATAAAGAGAGAGAGAGAGATAGAGAGTGATAAAGCGAGAGAGATAGAGAGTGATAAAGAGAGAGATAGAGAGTGATAAAGAGAGAGAGATAGAGAGAGGAAGGAATGAGAGAGAGAGAGAGAGATAGAGTGATAAAGAGAGAGAGATAGAGAGTGATAAAGAGAGAGAGAGATAGAGAGTGATAAAGAGAGAGAGAGATAGAGAGAGGAAGGAGATAGAGCGAGAGAGATAGAGAGTGATGAAGAGAGAGATGAGATAGAGAGTGATAGAGAGAGATAGAGAGTGATAGAGAGAGATAGAGAGTCATAAAGAGAGAGAGAGAGTGATAAAGAGAGAGAGATAGAGAGTGATAAAGAGAGAGATAGAGTGATGAGAGAGAGAGATAGAGAGAGGAAGGAGATAGAGCGAGAGATAGAGAGTGATAAAGAGAGAGATAGAGAGTGATGGAGAGCGAGATAGAGAGAGGAAGGAGGATGGAGCGAGAGATAGAGAGTGATAAAGAGAGAGAGAGATAGCGAGGAAGGAGATAGAGCGAGAGAGAGAGAGAGAGATAGAGAGAGGAAGGAGATAGAGAGAGAGAGATAGAGAGAGGAAGGAGATGGAGCGAGAGATAGAGAGAGATAAAGAGAGAGAGATAGAGAGAGGAAGGAGATAGAGCGAGAGAGAGATAGAGAGATAAAGAGAGAGAGATAGAGAGAGGAAGAGGGATGGAGCGAGAGAGAGATTGTGATGCAATATACACCGTGCCAAAATGAACGTCCAAGATCAGTTTTCTTTCCCCCTTTACTAAGCTACTACTCCACAGTTCATAAACCTGGAAGGCACAGAAGCCACATACGCTTGTTACTCTCAGCCTGACGGTCAGGACAATATACAGAGCAGAGCCAAAACAGTAACCCAGCCCCAGTGCTGGAGGTCTGAACTCAGCCGCTGTTTCTGCCTCCAGGACACAATGGACCATTCAGGTGGAGCCTGAATCCCATCAACAGTACACTGGCCGTGCCAGCACGGGATTCAATGTCTCCATGTTGATTAATTAGAAATTACGGTAAGAAAACAATAACATTCTAACTACCATTAAGCCTGGGCCAAGGGGCTCATTGAACAGTACAAGCTAGGAGTGGAAAGATCTGTGATCTAGGAACATGTGAATTCAACATGGTTGAAACAGTAGACATCCAGACAGCCAGCCAGCCTGACCAACAGACAGCCAGACAGCCAGACAGCACAGCACAGCCCAACATCCGATGGATCACCCAGACAGCCAGCCCGACAGACAGCCAGCCAGAGACAGCTTCCGATCAACAGCCCAACAGACAGCCATACAGCTCGCAACAACAGAGAGCCAGACATACAGACAGCCAGCCAGACAGACAGACAGCACAGCACAGCCAGACATCCAGATAGATAGCCAGACAGCCAAATGAGCACAGCCTACCAGACAGACAGAGAGACAGACAGAACAACAGACAGCCAGACAGACAGCCAAACGGACAAGGACAAGCCAGACAGCCAGCCAGCCAGCCACCAGCCAGCCAGCCAGACAGACAGACAGACAGTCAGACAACCAGCCAGACAGACAGCCCGAACAACAGCCCGCCAGACAGACAGCCAAGAACGAACAGCCAGACAGCCAGACAGACAACAGACAGCCCGACAGACAGATGGATATGGTATTTATAATGACAGCCTCCGGATAATGGCCTGTTCAGGGGCAGAATGACAGATACCGTCAAACTGAGTGTCTGCCGGTGCATTGAAACTGTTCTGGCTCGTGATGACCCCCACGGCCCTGCGACAGCACTTTATGTTGGTGTTTCCCTTATTTTGACAGTTACCTCTGCGTGTGTGTGGAGGGCAGTCCTTCCAGTGGCAATAATGACAGCGCTAAGACTTATGGGCCTGTATGTACTGGATTGGTACGTGACTGCCCATCCACACAACACACACCAAGGGAAGCCGTCCCCAGCAGGTACGTTTCACACGGTGCTACATTTTGTCCCTGGCTCTACAGGGTAGCATCCATTATGGCTCTACCGGGTAGCATCCATTATGGCTCTACAGGGTAGCATCCATTATGGCTCTACAGGGTAGCATCCATTATGGCTCTACCGGGTAGCCTCCATTATGGCTCTACAGGGTAGCATCCATTATGGCTCTACAGGGTAGCATCCATTATGGCTCTACAGGGTAGCATCCATTATGGCTCTACAGGGTAGCATCCATTATGGCTCTACAGGGTAGCATCCATTATGGCTCTACAGGGTAGCATCCATTATGGCTCTACAGGGTAGCATCCATTATGGCTCTACAGGGTAGCATCCATTATGGCTCTACAGGGTAGCATCCATTATGGCTCTACAGGGTAGCATCCATTATGGCTCTACAGGGTAGCATCCATTATGGCTCTACAGGGTAGCATCCATTATGGCTCTACAGGGACACAGTTGGAAGAGACATGGTATCATGACAATAATCTGTACGGATCGTCAGATTCTGATTGTACTGTATGGAACCTCAGGTAATCAAATCTCAGATTTACCAATAGCTTAGACTTGACCCCGGAAACACAACAATGCCCCCTGCAAAATCATTGACTAGGACAATCAGTCAATCATGTCTCCAGTTAATACAAAACATTGGTGCCCAGAAACATATCTTGAGTAGAGTGTGGAACATAACATTGGTGGCCAGAAACATATCTTGAGTAGAGTGTGGAACATAACATTGGTGGCCAGAAACATATCTTGAGTAGAGTGTGAACATAACATTGTTCACAAGAAACATATCTGAGTAGAGTGTGGAACATAACATTGTTGGCCAGAAACATCTATTCTGAGTAGAGTGTAGAAACATAACATTGTTGGCCAGAAACATGTACTTAGTAGAGTGTCAACATTAACATTGTTGGCCAGAAACATGTCTTGAGTAGAGTGTGGAACATAACATTGGTGGCCAGAAACATATCTTGCATGTGTTCTGGCCAACTAGTCCATTTGGTAGATTAAAGTTCCACAGTCTGTCATGAGAGACTATGGGAAAATGATTACAGAACATTTCTATATTATATATGAACACATGGTCACTTCTCCATTATTTTGTTGGATTCAATTGTAGGTGAGGCTTGACAAGGAGGTGTTATGGTATTCCTTTGCTAATTAACTCCCATCCAATGCATAAGAACAATACATAGAATTGGAACATAGTCGGTCCTAACCCTAACCTTCATTGGGCTCTTTTCCTCCGAACCAGGGATGTTCTCTGGTTCAAGCCAAACGCTCACATTTAAAAAGCACACCTGAGAACTGACCTGACCTCTCTCTTCTATCTCACCCGAAGTTTGATCTAGGTCGTCAACAGTCCTCAGGAGGTAGCAGTTAAAATGAAAACCCTCTGATACTAAGAACTGATACTAAGGAGAGTAAAGGTCAAAAGGGAAGGGTCGTCGCTTCCTGTTGTTAGGTTCTTATTTTTTAGAGTAAATAACTCACGGACACTAGAGAACCTTTAACCAAGTTTAAATCTTCCCAAAGGTTCTGTACAGCTGTAATTCAGACAGCAAAATATTTCTCACCATCTCAGTTATATATATCCCACTTAAGACACTCCCCCTTCTCTCCAATCCTTGGTTCAACAGTAAAAGGGTACAGGATACCAAACAAAATCAAATCAAATGTATTTCTGTGGCCTCGTACATCAGCTGATCTCAAAGTTATACAAACCCAGCCTAAAACCCCAAACAGCAAGCAATGCAGGTGTAGAACCTGCGGTGGCTAGGAAAAACTCCCTAGAAATTTGATTTGATTTGATTTGATTTTGATTTGATTTGATTTGATTTGGGATCCAAACCCTTATTACTCTCTTAAGGGGATGTGACCTCACCTCCTGACCTCAACCCCTCCTTCACCTAATCCACAGATGTCCATATATTATTCCTGCATCAACACGGTTTTCTCCTACGTCCACCAAAACACATTCCAAAGCCACTCTGTATTTCTACAAATCTCACTCCTTAATATACGATGCGTCTGCTCTATCATGTCTTTCTTCTGTAATGTAGAAAATATCGACACTGTGTAATCAACCTCCTCAAAGAGAGGGCTGACCTCTGAACTCGTTCACACTACTGGTTTCCTGTTTTGAGTTTTGAGTACGTTCCCCAACAACACTCAGATTGCTGTATAAGTCCAAACCTGTACAGCTGTGGCTCCGGTGTCTCAGCGAGACTAAGCGTGGAGCCGGCAACACCATGAGGTTGTGGGCATTCATCAACGAGTATGTTTCCATTAACCATCAGCAGTAATGATAGCAAAGAGATTACTGATGCCATAGACTTGTGCAGCTAAGACTACCACAATGCACCAGTTTCTACTCCGGGGGAGGATTATATTATTACCGGAATATTAGCAAGTCACTTCTGGCGACAGGGTAGCAGAGGGTGAGGGAGGGAAGAGAGAGAGAGAGAGAGAGAGAGAGAGAGAGAGAGAGAGAGGAGGGAGGGAGGGAGAGAAAGAGAGAGAGAGAGGGTGAGGGAGAGAGGAGAGAGAGAGAGAGGGTGAGGGAGAGAGGGAGAGAGGAGAGAGAGAGAGAGAGAGAGGGTAAGGGAGAGGAAGGAGAGGGAGAGGAGAGAGGAGAGAGAGAGGGTGAGGGAGAGGAGAGAGAGAGAGGGTGAGGGAGAGAGAGAGAGAGAGGGAGAGAGAGGAGAGAGAGAGAGAGAGGGAGAGAGAGAGAGGGTGAGGGAGAGGAGAGAGAGGGAGAGGGAGAGAGGGAGAGAGAGAGAGAGGGTGAGGGAGAGAGGAGAGAGAGAGAGGGTGAGGAGGGAGAGAGAGAGGGAGAGAAAGGGAAGAGAGAGAGAGAGAGAGAGGGTGAGGGAGAGGAAGGAAGAGAGAGGGTGAGGGGAGGGAGAGAGAGAGGTAAGGAGGAGGAAGAGAGAGGGAGAGAAAGAGAGAGAGAGAAGGAAGGAAGAGAGAGAGAGAGAGAGGGTGAGGGAGAGGGAGAGAGAGAGAGGGTGAGGGAGAGAGAGAGAGAGAGAGAGGGTGAGGGAGGAAGGAGAGAGAGGGTGAGGGAGGGAGAGAGGGTGAGGGAGAGGAGAGAGAGAGGGAGAGAAAGAGGAGAGAGAGAGAGAGAGAGAGAGTGAGGAAGGAGGAAGGGAGAGAGAGCGAGAGAGAGAGAGAGAGAGAGAGAGAGAGAGATAGTGAGCAGTGAGAGAGAGAGAGAGGGTGAGGGAGAGAGGGAGAGAGAGGGTGAGGGAGGGAGAGAGAGAGGGTGAGGGAGGGAGAGAGAGAGAGGGAGAGAAAGGGAGAGAGAGAGAGAGAGGGAGAGAAAGAGGAGAGAGAGAGAGAGAGCGGGTGAGGGAGGAGGAAGAGAGAGAGGGTGAGGGTGAGGGTGAGGGAGAGAGAGAGAGAGAGAGAGAGAGAGAGAGAGAGGGTGAGGGTGAGGGAGAGAGAGAGAGGAGGGAGAGAGGAGAGAGAGAGGGTGAGGGAGGGAGAGAGAGAGAGGGTGAGGGAGGGAGAGAGAGGGTGAGGGAGGGGAGAGAGAGAGGGTGAGGGAGGGAGAGAGAGAGAGAAGAAAGAGGAGAGAGAGAGGGAGAGAAAGAGGAGAGAGAGAGAGAGCGGGTGAGGGAGAGGAGAGAGAGAGAGAGAGGGTGAGGGAGAGAGAGAGAGAGAGGGTGAGGAGAGAGGAGAGAGAGAGAGAGAGAGAGGAGAGGAGGGTGAGGGAGAGAGAGAGAGAGGAAGGAAGGGAGAGAAAGAGGAGAGAGAGAGAGAGAGAGAGAGAGAGAGAGAGAGAGCGGGTGAGGGAGAGGAGAGAGAGAGAGAGGGTGAGGAGAGAGGAGAGAGAGAGGGTGAGGGAGAGAGAGAGAGAGAGAGAGGAGCGAGAGGGTGAGGGAGGGAGAGAGAGGGAGAGAAAGAGGAGAGAGAGAGAGAGAGAGGGTGAGGGAGAGGGTGAGGGGAGGGGGAAGGAGAGAGGGTGAGGGAGGGGAGAGAGAGAGAGAGGGTGAGGGAGAGAGAGAGGGTGAGGGAGAGAGAGAGAGAGGGTGAGGGAGAGGAGAGAGAGAGGGAGAGAAAGAGGAGGGAGAGAGAGAGAGAGAGAGTGAGGGAGAGGGGAGAGAGAGAGAGAGAGAGAGAGGGTGAGGGAGAGAGAGAGTGAGGAAGGAGAGAGAGAGAGGGTGAGGGAGAGAGGAGAGAGAGAGAGAGAGAGAGTGAGGGAGAGGGGAGAGAGAGCGAGAGAGAGAGAGAGAGAGAGAGGGTGAGGGAGAGAGAGAGTGAGGGAGGAGAGAGAGGGAGAGAAAGAGGAGAGAGAGAGAGAGAGAGCGGGTGAGGGAGAGGAGAGAGAGAGGGTGAGGGAGGGAGAGAGAGAGAGGGTGAGGGAGAGAGAGAGAGAGAGAGGAGAGAGAGAGGGTGAGGATGAGAGAGGGTGAGGGAGAGAGGAGAGAGAGAGAGGGTGAGGGAGAGAGGAGAGAGAGGGTGAGGGAGAGGAGAGAGAGAGGGAGAGAAAGAGGAGAGAGAGAGAGAGAGAGAGAGAGAGAGAGAGAGTGAGGGAGAGGGGAGAGAGAGCGAGAGAGAGAGAGAGAGAGAGAGAGAGAGAGGGTGAGGGAGAGAGAGAGGGTGAGGGAGAGAGGAGAGAGAGAGAGAGAGAGAGAGTGAGGGAGAGGGGAGAGAGAGCGAGAGAGAGAGAGAGAGAGAGGGTGAGGGAGAGAGAGAGAGAGTGAGGGAGAGAGGAGAGAGAGAGAGAGAAGGTGAGGGAGAGAGGAGAGAGAGAGAGAGAGGGTGAGAGAGAGAGAGAGAGAGAGTGAGAGAAAGAGGAGAGAGAGAGAGAAAGAGAGAGAGAGAGAGAGAGGAGAGAGAGAGAGAGAGAGAGAGAGAGAGAGAGAGAGAGAGGAGAGATAGCTAAAGAGGAGAGAGATAGCTAGAGATAGTTAACCAGCAGGTAGAAGGTGTTTAATAGGGGAGGAGAGAAACAGATAGCTAGCGTTGTTTTGTTTGTATGGGATCAGGGTATCGAAGCATTAGCTAGACTGGTCCAAGATCTGTTTGTGGTGTCTTAACACATCCATAGAAGCTGACTATAGAGCACAAACAGATCTGGGACCAGGCAAGGTGTTTAGAGGAGAGAGATCGCTATCTAGCTAGCATTGTTTTGTTTGTGTGGTATCAGGGTAGTGATGCGTGCCTCTCTCCTCTCTGCCTGTTATATCCTGCAGCTGCGTGTACTGATGAGACACTAAACTGTGCCCTGACTAAACATGTCAAACACAGTTTTTCTCTCCAGAAAGGCTCACACGAAGAGAGAGAGGGATGGTGGGAAGGAGAGAGAGAGGGGGATGGTGGGAAGGAGAGAGAGAGGGGGGGATGGTGGGAAGGAGAGAGAGAGGGAGGGATGGTGGGAAGGAGAGAGAGAGAGAGAGGGATGGTGGGAAGGAGAGAGAGAGTGAGCGAGATACAAAACAATCTCACACACACACACACACACACACACACACGTCCCCTGTCCTCTTCATTCTCTGTCATGTCATACATACACAGAACTGGTCCTGTAGATCCATCCACTCTCCCTCTGTCTCTCTTTCTGTCCCGGTGTCTGTGTATCTGTCTGCCCCCCACCCCTGTTTCTGCCTGGTTTGGCCCAGCTGTCTAGCAGTCTC
The DNA here is from genome assembly GCF_057628025.1 of Oncorhynchus mykiss. NCBI lineage: Eukaryota > Metazoa > Chordata > Actinopteri > Salmoniformes > Salmonidae > Oncorhynchus > Oncorhynchus mykiss. The sequence goes on along the minus strand of NC_143030.1, from coordinate 77,345,152 downwards.
TGCTGCTCTTCCTTCCTCATTTAAATGCCTGTGACATCGATCTGGACCCGTACCATGTGGTGTAGCGGGAGGGGGGGAGGGGGAGGGGGGGTGGGGGGGGGGGGGGGTTGACAGGCTGCATCACTCAGGAAAAAGGCTGGAGTCTCTGTTTCTCTCAAATCAACTCCCCTCCATCTCATCGTTTGCTTTCCCACATGTTTTCTTGTGCTCTGGGAAAGGTTGAGGTAGCCTGTGTTCATTTGTGTGTGTGTGTGTGTGTGTGTGTGTGTGTGTGTGTGAGATGTGCTTGCAGAGAGCCAGAGGTCATCCAAGAGATGGTTGTTTAATAAAAAAAAGACCACACCCTCATCCTCTTTCTCCTCCTTCCCCTTTCCTCATACTGTATGAATGAAATTAAAATGGCCACCGTGTATTCATTTCCCCCCTCCTGTCATTGGTGGAGCTCCTGTCGTCTGCAGTGCAGTGATGTGGTCTCCTGATGTAAACACTATGCCGGAAATAAGATAATGCAAAAGTAGAAATTTTTCACATGTGCATTTTCACGACACAGAGACACATTGTGAGGTAAACAAACGATAACGTAGTACGATTTGCAGACCGTCATCATTATCTCTGGTAACACTTTACTCGACACCCAGCGTCATAGCCACGTCATAGCCACGTCATAACCACGCCATAACCACGTCATAACCACGTCATAACCACATCATAACCACGTCATAACCACGTCATAACCACATCATAACCACGCCATAACCACGTCATAACCACATCATAACCACGCCATAACCACGTCATAACCACATCATAACCACGCCATAACCACGTCATAACCACGTCATAACCACGTCATAATATGTTGTAACAGCTGACATTACTTGTCATAACCATGTCATAATATGGCCGTAACACTGGCCTGACCAATATATTTATCACCTGTTGTGACACGTATATTGCGTTATTTTATGGCTGGTTATGACACCTACGTAAGACTGTCAAAACCCACATTTATCAAATGTGTTTTTTTTCCCCAGCCAAGAAGTTCCCTTTCATTTTAAAGTTGTTTTATTTATTTTTTAAGTATTTTGTTGTTGTTTTAATGAATTCTACTACAGACATGTTTAGCAGCCACATTAGCAGCTAATTAGCGTTTAATTTAGGGTGATAAAGGGGAATATATTGGTCAAAGTCACCTTGTCCCATAGACATTTACGTGGTTATCAAAACATCACGTCAGGGTAAAGCCTACACAAAGCACAGGCCTTATTTTAAGTGTTTCTAAAATCCCATATGGGAAAAAGGAATGGTGGAAAAAACGATTGGAACCATTTCCCTGTTTGACCGCTAGGTTTTATGGGTATTATGACTCATACTATGGTACTCTATATTGGTCCGCTAATACAGGACTAGTATTATTATTTATTAATTTTAATCAGATTGTTCAGCACCCTCAGAACCCCTTACTTCCTGCGGCTATGAGGCTACATAGATGAGTGAAGGTTAAATACGTTTCCTTCAATCAGACAATCAAGAACTGAATTCATTCAGACATTTGACAAAGTCAGGAGGGACCAATGGTTCTTAGACAGCGGCTATTGTTGACCTTTTTAAAAGAGATATATATATATACACAGTGGGGCAAAAAAGTATTTAGCCAGCCACCAATTGTGCAAGTTCTCCCACTTAAAAATGTTCATAGTAATTAAAAATTAACATAGTAATTTCTTAGTAATTTTCATCATAGGTACACTTCAACTATGATATATATATATATACACTGGTCATGTTAGTAATGACATGTGTTATAAAAGGTTGAACAGATCGTGATTTTATCTAACAGTAAATGTTCACAGAACAGACATCATGGCCCCTCAGGGCTTTTTATAAAGGTGGTGAAAAACTCCTCTGAAAGAGATAGATCCAGTTTCAATAGCAGCCCCTGTCAGAAGAACAAAGTCAGAAGCTTTCTCAAGCATCAGAGGCAATCAGTTCTTAACAAGCATCCCAGCTGTGTGTAACGATTCTCTTGTTGTGAAGTTGAGGCGGACCAAAACGCAGCGTGGTGGTTGTTCATTGTAATTTAATGAAGACACTATACATGAACAAACTAACAAAAACAAGAAACGTGAGAACTCAAAACAGCCCTATCTGGTGCAAACACAAAGACAGGAACAATCACCCACAAACACACAGTGAAACCCAGGCTACCTAAATATGGTTCCCAATCAGAGACAATGACGAACACCTGCCTCTGATTGAGAACCATATCAGGCCGAACATAGAACTAGACCAAAACATAGAAAAACAAACATAGACTGCCCACCCAACTCACGCCCTGACCATACTAAATAAATACAAAAACAAAGGAAATAGAGGTCAGAACGTGACAGTACCCCCCCCCAAAGGTGCGGACTCCGGCCGCAAAACCTTGACCTATAGGGGAGGGTCTGGGTGGGCGTCTGTCCGCGGTGGCGGCTCTGGCGCGGGACGCGGACCCCACTTCGCCATTGTCTCAGTCCGCCTTATTGTCCGCCTCCGTGGCTTACTCACCATGCCCACCCCTCTCAATGACCCCACTGGACAGAGGGGCTGCTTGGGACAGAGGGGCAGCTTCTCGGGACAGAGGGACAGCTGCTCGGGACAGAGGGACAGCTGCTCGGGACAGAGGGACAGCTGCTCCGGGCGGAGGGGCTCTAGCGGCCCCTGGCTGACTGGCGGCCCCTGGCTGACTGGCGGCACTGGCGGCCCCTGGTTGACTGGCGGCGCTGGCGCTGGGCTGACTGGCGGCACTGGCGGCCCCTGGCTGACGGGCGGCACTGGCGGCCCCTGGCTGACTGGCGGCACTGGCGGCCCCTGGCTGACTGGCGGCCCCTGGTTGACTGGCGGCACTGGCGGCCCCTGGCTGACTGGCGGCACTGGCGGCCCCTGGCTGACTGGCGGCACTGGCGGCCCCTGGCTGACGGGCGGCATTGGCGGCTCCTGGCAGACGGGCGGCACTGGCGGCGCTGGGCAGACGGGCGGCACTGGCGGCGCTGGGCAGACGGGCGGCGCTGGCGGCGCTGGGCAGACGGGCGGCGCTGGCGGCGCTGGGCAGACGGGCGGCGCTGGCGGCGCTGGGCAGACGGGCGGCGCTGGCGGCGCTGGGCAGACGGGAAGCTCCGATGGCGCCGGGCAGACGCGAAGCTCTGGCAGAGGCGCCGGGCAGACGGGAAGCTCCGGCAGAGGCGCCGGACAGGCGGGAGGCTCCGGCAGAGGCGCCGGACAGGCGGGAGGCTCCGGCAGAGGCGCCGGACAGGCGGGAGGCTCCGGCAGAGGCGCCGGACAGGCGGGAGGCTCCGGCAGAGGCGCCGGACAGGCGGGAGGCTCCGGCAGAGGCGCCGGACAGGCGGGAGGCTCCGGCAGAGGCGCCGGACAGGCGGGAGGCTCCGGCAGAGGCGCCGGACAGGCGGGAGGCTCCGGCAGAGGCGCCGGACAGGCGGGAGGCTCCGGCAGCGCTGGAGAGGAGGAAGGCTCTGGTAGCGCCGGACAGGCGGGAGGCTCCGGCAGAGGCGCCGGACAGACGGGAGGCTCCGGCAGAGGCGCCGGACAGACGGGAGACTCCGGCAGAGGCGCCGGACAGACGGGAAACTCCGGCAGCGCTGGAGAGGAGGAAGGCTCTGGACGGATGGGCCGGAGAGACAGCCTGGTACGGGGAGCTGCCACCGGAGGGCTGGGGTGTGGAGGTGGTGACGGATAGACCGGGCCGTGCAGGCGCACTGGAGCTCTTGAGCACCGAGCCTGCCCAACCTTACCCGGTTGAATGGTCCCGGTCGCCCTGCCAGTGCGGCGAGGTGGAATAGCCCGCACTGGGCTATGCAGGCGAACCGGGGACACCGTGCGCAAGGCTGGTGCCATGTAAGCCGGCCCAAGGAGACGCACTGGAGACCAGATGCGTAGAGCCGGCTTCATGGCACTTGGCTCGATGCCCACTCTAGCCCGGCCGATACGCGGAGCTGGAATGTACCGCACCGGGCTGTGCACCCGCACTGGGGACACCGTGCGCTCCACAGCATAACACGGTGCCTGCCCGGTCTCTCTAGCCCCCCGGTAACCACAGGAAGTTGGCTCAGGTCTCCTACCTGGCGTAGCCATACTCCCTGTTAGCCCCCCCCCAAGAAATTTTTGGGGCTGACTCCCGGGCTTCCATCCACGACGCCGCGCTGCCTCCTCGTACCAGCGCCTCTCCGCTTTCGCCGCCTCCCGTTCTTCCTTGGGGCGGCGATATTCTCCTGGCTGAGCCCAAGGTCCTTTACCGTCTAATTCGTCCTCCCATGTCCATACCTCCTCGCGCTGCTCCTGCTGCTGCTTTCTCCTTTGCCCATTACCACACCGCTTGGTCCTGTTGTGGTGGGTGATTCTGTAACGATTCTCTTGTTGTGAAGTTGAGGCGGACCAAAACGCAGCGTGGTGGTTGTTCATTGTAATTTAATGAAGACACTATACATGAACAAACTAACAAAAACAAGAAACGTGAGAACTCAAAACAGCCCTATCTGGTGCAAACACAAAGACAGGAACAATCACCCACAAACACACAGTGAAACCCAGGCTACCTAAATATGGTTCCCAATCAGAGACAATGACGAACACCTGCCTCTGATTGAGAACCATATCAGGCCGAACATAGAACTAGACCAAAACATAGAAAAACAAACATAGACTGCCCACCCAACTCACGCCCTGACCATACTAAATAAATACAAAAACAAAGGAAATAGAGGTCAGAACGTGACACTGTGAGAGTTTATGGATGCTATCAAAAGGCACCCTATTCCCTACATAGTGCACTTCGTTTGTACCAGGGCCCATAGGGAGTAGTGCACTATATTGGAAATAGGGTGGCATTTAGGGGATACACCATTGCTCAAAACAGTCAAAAAAAACCTCTAAAGATGATTTCATCTCAATGAGTCTGGAGCGGGACTGTAGCGGCCTGAGCCCCAACCACCTAGAGGTTCGGCTCTCTTGGCGTAACGGCTAAGGTAAAATATATAGACGCATTAATAATTTGGTAACATTTTACTCAATGTTGACAGGTGTAAGGCATTGTAATGCAGTTATAGGACTTGTTATCAGCATTTATAAAAATCCTTATATTGTCTTAGTGTAACAGTATAACTTTAGACCGTCCCCTCGCCCATACCCGGGCACGAACCAGGGACCCTCTGCACACATCAACAACAGTCACCCACAAAGCATCGTTACCCATCGCTCCACAAAAGCCGCGGCCCTTGCAGAGCAAGGGGGAACCACTACTTCAAGGTCTCAGAGCAAGTGATGTCACTGATTGAACCGCTATTTAGCGCGCACCGCTAACTAAGCTAGCCGTTTCACATCCGTTACAATCACACCATCTCATAATGATCCGACCCCTCTTGACGGTAAAACAGCTCTTTGTGGTCTGACTCCTGACTAACACTGTAATCATGTCTGACACTGCTCATGATGTGATCGGACTGCATTTGTGTCCATCACACTCCACCTGCTGTCTACAAAGCTGTTAACAGAATAATCCAATATGCATACCGTTATGCAGCACAGACAGTTGAAGTTGCACCGTAGCCATACACCTTAGATGTCCTGATGAAGTTTTCTCCATACCCTAGTCCTCCCATCAGTGTGAAACAGCAGGGACCCGGGATTCAACAGACCAAGCAGTGTTTTACAATCCTCTAGTGTCCAGTGTCTTTTTTCCCTCAGCCCGCTGCAATCGCAGTTTCTTGTTTTATTTTTGCTGAAAGAAGTGGAACTCTTAAGGAACTCTTAAGGTCGTCGGCTTGCCATTCCTCATTCGTGTCAAGGTACGATGAGTTGTGCTTTCTTTCATAGGTCTTTGGCCATCAATTTTGTACAGGACTGTCAGTTGACTAACTGTAGCCCTTCTGTTGCTCTGCACAATTCATATCAGCCTCCTATGTCCTCTTTTTTTTTTCAAACCCAGCAGTTCTTGACACACTCAAACCGGAATGCCTGGAACCTACAACTATACCCCGTTCAAAGGCACTTAAATATTTTGTCTTGCCCAATCACCCTCTGAATGGCACACAACGCACGTCTCAATTGTCTCAAGGCTTAAAAATCCTTCTTTAACCTGTCTCTTCACCTTCATCTACACTGATTGAAGTGGATTTAACAGGTGACATCAATAAGGGATCATAGCTTTCACCTGGATTTGCCTGGTCAGTCTATGTCATGGAAAGAGCAGGTGTTCCTAATGTTTTGTACACTCAGTGTAGACTCCATTGAAAGTACATTCTAGTCCAGGACTAGGCTTGATCCATGTCTGGGAAACCAGCTCTAGATTATTTTTCAGAACAAAGTTTATTTTCAGATTGTGGACAGACATACATCCTAATTGCATTGTTCCTTTAAAAAAATGACTATATTTTGTAAATACAAAGGGAATAGTCCATATTTAACATAATACATATCTTACTGTGGCTTGCAAAAGTATTCACCCACCTTGATATTTTTCCTATTTTGTTGCCTTACAGCCTGGAATTAAAATAGGTGTTTGTATAATTTGATTTACACAACATGCCTACCACTTTGAAGATGCAAAATTTGTTTTATTGTGAAACAAACAAGAAATATGACAAAACAACTGGAAACTTGAGTGTGCATAACTATTCACCCCCCCCCCCCCCCAAAGTCAATACTTTGTAGAGCCACCTTTTGCAGCAATTACAGCTGCAAGTATCTTGGGGTATGTCTCTACAAGCTTGGCACTTCTAGCCACTGGGATTTTTTCCCATTCTTCAAGGCAAAACTGCTCCAGCTCCTTCAAGTTGGATGGGATCTGCTGGTGTAAAGCAATCTTTAAGTCATACCACAGATTCTCAATTGGATTGAGGTCTGGGCTTTGACTAGGCCATTCCAAGACATCTAAATGTTTCCCCTTAAACCACTCAAGTGTTGCTTTAGCGGTATGCTTAGGGTCATTGTCCTGCTGGAAGGTGAACCTCTGTCCCAGTCCCAAATCTCTGGAAGACTGAAACAGATTTTTTTTGCACCATCCATCATTCCGTCCATTCTGACCAGTTTCCCAGTCCCTGCCGATGAAAAACATCCCTACAGCATGATGCCGACATCACCATGCTTCACTGTGGGGGATGGTGTTCTCGGGGTGATGAGAGGTGTTGGGTTTGCACCAGACATAGCGTTTTCCTTGATGGCCAAAAAGCTCAATTTTAGTCTCATCTGACCAGAGTACCTTCTTCCATATGTTTGGGGAGTCTCCCACTTTTGGCAAAACACCAAACGTGTTTGCTTATTTTTTTCTTTAAGCAATGGCTTTTTTTCTGGACACTCTTCTGTAAAGCCCAGCTCTGTGGAGTGTACGGCTTAAAGTGGTCCTATAGACAGATACTCCAATCTCCGCTGTGGAGCTTTGCAGCTGCTTCAGGGTTATATTTGGTCTCTTTGTTGCCTCTCTGATTAATGCCCTCCTTGCCAAGTCTGTGAGTTTTGGTGGGCGGCCCTCTCTTGGCAGATTTGTTGTGGTGCCATATTCTTTCCATATTTTAATAGTGGATTTGGTCCTCCCAGTTTTGACCCTTGCCTGCCTTGACTCTGAACCTGCCTGCCTGACAATACTGCCTGCCCTGACCTCGATCCTGCTGCCACTCTGTACCTCCTGGACTCTGACCTTGTTATGATCTTTTTGCCTGTCCACGATCATTCTCTTGCCCGCTCCTTGGATACTAATAAATATCAGTGACTCGAACCATCTGCCTCCCGTGTCTGCATCTGGGTCTCGCCCTATGCCCTTATGTTATCAAAACAAAACAAAGTGAGAAATTAAGATTAATGTTCCTACTCTAACTCTTCTATTTTTTCCCAAAATAAATAAAACTAAAATGACGCCTGCCCGCCCGCCCGCCGCCCGCCCACCCGCCCGCCCGCCTGCCTGCTACTTCAACTGATGAGTTTCCAGTACCATTATCTATAAACAGCAACCACCTATGAAGTGTCTCATTCCAAAGACAATTTCCATCTACATTAGAGATAGAACAATTTCATCATCCACTCAGTGTGGGAAAAATGTATTTGGATTGAATGAGGCAACAGGTTTTTCTCTCTCTCGCTAAAATACCAACCGTTTCACTGCTTAAACCGTTATTCTTCATCCTAACAGTTCATCCATTTCACACTACCTACCACATTTCTTCCAATTCCAACCTGTTGCCTCAGTCAATCCAAAGACATTTTCCACACTGAGTGGATGATAAAATTGTTCTATCTCTAATTTAGATGGAAATTGTCAGACAGATCTCTGAACAGTCATCTAAACGGGAGTCTCCTTCCTTTTCAGACCACAGCTCTGCTAGCCTGATCGTAGGTCAGATTGTGCTGTCTTGCCTCCCGACCAACCAACCAATAATCACATTCTGATCTTAGACCTAGTACAACTCTGAACTCTTTCGTCACAGATAAGAGATGGGACTCATGGGAGCTCCTAAAAGCTGTGTGTGTGTGTGTGTGTGTGTGTGTGTGTGTGTGTCAGTGACATGCAGTGAGGTCAGTGGGTGGGTATAATGGGCACCGAAGACGTGAATGTTGATTAAGGCAGCCCAACCCCCCCCCCCCCCCACCCTCTGCACCTCTCTGATTCAGGGAGGTTGTGTTCAATGCGGAAGACGCATTTCAGTTGAGTTCATTCAGTTATCACTCACAAATACCTTGACGAAGGCCCAGTTAACCATACAACAGATAGCTGCAACAGTCAGATTGACATAGGCTGTTAATCGAAATCGACAAAAAAACGTTAATCAAACGTAGGCCTAAATATCAACGTAGCCAAGACACACAAACGATAGCCTCCGATGGCCGCATATTTCATAGCATCAGACACAATGACACACTGACCAACTCAGCTCAGACATAGATGTAGCATCCACAGTTACAACTAATCTGGGCATTAAAATACCAATATATGTACGCATTTCATCCAAATAGTTTGCAATGAATTTCCTTTCACAATGGATTTACAATTCTTCCAATGCACCGCACACACACACACACGTAAACACACACAATATTTTTATGGTATCAAATATTATTACACACACATATATATAATAAATACTATTGTTAAAACTTTTTCCATATCAACAATCAAAATGACTGGAAAACTTCTCATCAAAACTTCTATCTTGATAAATCAAATGTCGACATCTAAACAGCAGACCAGCAACTGAAAATAATGACAGAAATTAAATAACGGATGAATACACATAATGCATTGAAATAAAGGGCATAAATCAGAGATAATTACTTCATCACCCCTCAGGGGTGCTTGCTTAGTCACCTCCTGCACTCCCTGTTCAGCCACGGCTGCATGTCCAAGAACGACTCCGAAACCACCATTACGTTTTCTGACAATACAACATAACAGCCTGATCACCAACAATGATGGCCTATAGGGAGGAGGTCAGAGAACTGGCAGTGTGGTGCCAGGACAACAACCTCTCCCTCAACGATGAGACGGCCTATAGGGAGGAGGTCAGAGACCTGGCAGTGTGGTGCCAGGACAACAACCTCTCCCTCAACGATGAGACGGCCTATAGGGAGGAGGTTAGAGAACTGGCAGTGTGGTGCCAGGACAACAACCTCTCCCTCAACGATGAGACGGCCTATAGGGAGGAGGTCAGAGAACTGGCAGTGTGGTGCCAGGACAACAACCTCTCCCTCAACGATGAGACGGCCTATAGGGAGGAGGTCAGAGAACTGGCAGTGTGGTGCCAGGACAACAACCTCTCCCTCAACGATGAGACGGCCTGTAGGGAGGAGGTCAGAGAACTGGCAGTGTGGTGCCAGGACAACAACCTCTCCCTCAACGATGAGACGGCCTATAGGGAGGAGGTCAGAGACCTGGCAGTGTGGTGCCAGGACAACAACCTCTCCCTCAACGATGAGACGGCCTATAGGGAGGAGGTCAGAGAACTGGCAGTGTGGTGCCAGGACAACAACCTCTCCCTCAACGATGAGACGGCCTATAGGGAGGAGGTTAGAGAACTGGCAGTGTGGTGCCAGGACAACAACCTCTCCCTCAACGATGAGACGGCCTACAGGGAGGAGGTCAGAGAACTGGCAGTGTGGTGCCAGGACAACAACCTCTCCCTCAACGATGAGACGGCCTATAGGGAGGAGGTTAGAGAACTGGCAGTGTGGTGCCAGGACAACAACCTCTCCCTCAACGATGAGACGGCCTATAGGGAGGAGGTTAGAGAACTGGCAGTGTGGTGCCAGGACAACAACCTCTCCCTCGATGTGAGCAAGACAAAGGAGCTGATCGTGGACTACAGGAGAAAGAGGGCTGAACAGGCCCCCGTTAACATCGATGGGGCTGTAGTGGAGAGCGGCTCGAGAGTAAAATTAGGGAACTCGTCTGTCGGCCCTGCATTAAAAGACCACAATTGGTTAAAGAAAATCGTGATAAATTAAAAAGTATACCCGTTTAATTTAAGGACCAAAAAATGTACAACTGTGGCATATTGATTGAAAAATTGTTGGGAAGAGATTTTCGATGTACTGATGCCATGGCACATGGTTTATGAACTGATACGCAAAATGACGCCGGATTCAAAAGATAGAATTTTTCAATTTAAATTATTATACAAAATTCTTGCAACCAATAGAATGTTCTATGTATGGGGGATACAACTTTCCATACAACCTGTCCATATGTGGCTAGTTTTTGGTCACAGGTTGAGGAATGGCTGAAGAATTGCAACATTTATCTGGCGCTAACACTGCAGACAGCAATACTGGGTGATCTGAAAAGTCAATTGATCAATAATATAATAATACTTTTAGCAAAAATGTTTATCTTTAATTTACAATCTGTAGAAACTATCAGAATAGGTTCAGTACTTTTGTGAAACATCACAGCACAGTTAACAATACATGAACAATAAAAATCCAATATGGATGGTGTTAAGAAATAAATGGGAGGAGTTGAATGGAGCTGAAGGGTGGGACTGGATGGTGTTGAGAGACAGATGGGAGGGGTTGAATGGAGCTGAAGGGTGGGACTGGATGGTGTTAAGAAATAAATGGGAGGAGTTGAATGGAGCTGAAGGGTGGGACTGGATGGTGTTAAGAAATAAATGGGAGGAGTTGAATGGAGCTGAAGGGTGGGACTGGATGGTGTTAAGAAATAAATGGGAGGAGTTGAATGGAGCTGAAGGGTGGGACTGGATGATGTTGAGAGATAGATGGGAAAGGTAGAATGGAGCTAAAGGGTGGGACTGGATGGTGTTAAGAAATAAATGGGAGGAGTTGAATGGAGCTGAAGGGTGGGACTGGATGGTGTTAAGAAATAAATGGGAGGAGTTGAATGGAGCTGAAGGGTGGGACTGGATGGTGTTAAGAAATAAATGGGAGGGGTTGAATGGAGCTGAAGGGTGGGACTGGATGGTGTTGAGAGACAGATGGGAGGGGTTGAATGGAGCTGAAGGGTGGGACTAGATGGTGTTGAGAGATAGATGGGAGGGGTTGAATGGAGCTGAAGGGTGGGACTGGATGATGTTGAGAGATAGATGGGAAAGGTAGAATGGAGCTGAAGGGTGGGACTGGATGGTGTTGAGAGATAGATGGGAGAGGTAGAATGGAGCTGAAGGGTGGGACTGGATGGTGTTAAGAGACAGATGGGAGGGGTTGAATGGAGCTGAAGGGACTGGATGGTGTTAAGAGATAGATGGGAGAGGTTGAATGGAGCTGAAGGGTGGGACTAATAACAACAAGATAATGAGACTAATAACAACGAATGTAAAACATACTGTGTCTGTAAAAACATATAGGTCCTGAACTTTTGTGAAAGAAATAGATGGGAGAATTTGAGAAAATAATCTGACGCGTTTTATTGTCTCCATTTTGTTTTTGCCCACGGGCTAGCTTCCTTACTCAGTTCAAGGGATCCGCGCCAAATTATGTAGGACACCCAAATAAGCAAGCTTTTTCCCTACACAACATGTTCAAGCCTTTTAAAGGTAATACGCATTCGCAAAATATTAAATCTGCTCAATGCAAGGAGCGAAGCTAGTATCAACCTTGATGCCAGTGCCTACCACCACGGTCCATCAACAGGGAATGGGGTCATGAATGGCCGCTCCTGTCAACGATTTGAATGGATGGGAAGGTCGCCACAGATCGACCAGAGCTATCGAAGCAGTTTTAGCACATTTGGGTACTTTTAGACTAAAATCCATAAAAATCATTGACCAAAAAAACATTGGTTACTGCCTACCCTGCCTGCACGTCACTGATGCGTGTAACTGTGTGTCCCAGACAGTCTGACACTGTGTGTCCCAGACAGTCTGACACGTACTGCAGTGTGATTACAGTAATAAGTGTTGTCAGCTGACATCTCTGCAGATAATCAGAGACAATTGTGGTGCAGTGTGTCCCAAATGCCCTATGTATTGAGCCCTGGTCCAACAGTAGTGAAATATAGAGAGAATACGGTGCCATTTGGGACACTAGTTAGAAAATAGGGTGCCATTTGGGACACTAGTTAGAGAATAGGGTGCCAGTTGGGACACTAGTTAGAGAATATGGTGCCATTTGGGACACTTGTTAGAGAATATGGTGCCATTTGGGACACTAAGTAGAGAATAGGGTGCCCTTTGGGACACTAGGTAGAGAATAGGGTGCCATTTGGGACACTAGGTAGAGAATAGGGTGCCATTTGGGACACTAGGTAGAGAATAGGGTGCCATTTGGGACACTATATAGAGAATAGGGTGCCATTTGGGACTCAGCGTTGCCTTGTTTTTTTTCCATGTCTGGAGGGTTTGTTTCGCACTGATCTGATTTCTGTGTTTCAATGTGTTTTCTTAAATCAAATGAAGGCCTTTATGAGAGAGGTAATAGATTTCTAGTATGATCATTTGAAGTGGATATATGTTCCTGGACAGAAGTAAATGCTATGCTTTTTTTTTTTTTACTGATGAACTTGTTTATTTAATGACAGGTTATGTAAACAGATGACATCATTTCAATAATCTAACAGGTGTGGTATTTTGACACTTCTGATACGTTGTTGCCTACTGGGCTGGGGGTTCATAACACAGTCTGTCTGTGTGTCTGGGACTGGAGAGACACAGGCCCACACAGTGTTAACCATTAATATGCTGAATATCATGAAAATATAGTTATGTTTTAATTAATTAAAGCTAATTCAAAGATACGTGTATGGAATTTGGCCGTCAAGGTGCGTGACTCCTCTGTCAGCTACCAACTACATCCTACTCCTCTGTCAGCTACCAACTACATTCTACTCCTCTGTCAGCTACCAACTACTTCCTACTCCTCTGTCAGCTACCTACTGCTTCCTACTCCTCTGTCAGCTACCAACTACTTCCTACTCCTCTGTCAGCTACTTATTACTTCCTACTCCTCTGTCAGCTACTTATTACTTCCTACTCCTCTGTCAGCTACCAACTACTTCCTACTCCTCTGTCAGCTACCTACTACTTCCTACTCCTCTGTCAGCTACCTACTCCTCTGTCAGCTACTTATTACTTCCTACTCCTCTGTCAGCTACCTACTCCTCTGTCAGCTACTTATTACTTCCTACTCCTCTGTCAGCTACCTACTACATCCTACTCATCTGTCAGCTACCTACTACTTCCTACTCCTCTGTCAGCTACCAACTACTTCCTACTCCTCTGTCAGCTACCAACTACTTCCTACTCCTCTGTCAGCTACCTACTACTTCCTACTCCTCTGTCAGCTACCTACTACTTCCTACTCCTCTGTCAGCTACCTACTGCTTCCTACTCCTCTGTCAGCTACCGACTACTTCCTACTCTTCTGTCAGCTACCTACTACATCCTACTCCTCTGTCAGCTACCGACTACTTCCTACTCCTCTGTCAGCTACTTATTACTTCCTACTCCTCTGTCAGCTACCTACTCCTCTGTCAGCTACTTATTACTTCCTACTCCTCTGTCAGCTACCTACTACATCCTACTCCTCTGTCAGCTACCGACTACTTCCTACTCCTCTGTCAGCTACCTACTACATCCTACTCCTCTGTCAGCTACCGACTACTTCCTACTCCTCTGTCAGCTACCTACTCCTCTGTCAGCTACTTATTACTTCCTACTCCTCTGTCAGCTACCGACTACTTCCTACTCCTCTGTCAGCTACCTACTACTTCCTACTCCTCTGTCAGCTACCTACTGCTTCCTACTCTTCTGTCAGCTACCTACTGCTTCCTACTCCTCTGTCAGCTACCGACTACTTCCTACTCCTCTGTCAGCTACCTACTACATCCTACTCCTCTGTCAGCTACCGACTACTTCCTACTCCTCTGTCAGCTACCGACTACTTCCTACTCCTCTGTCAGCTACCTACTGCTTCCTACTCCTCTGTCAGCTACCTACTGCTTCCTACTCTTCTGTCAGCTACCTACTGCTTCCTACTCTTCTGTCAGCTACCTACTGCTTCCTACTCCTCTGTCAGCTACCGACTACTTCCTACTCCTCTGTCAGCTACCTACTACTTCCTACTCCTCTGTCAGCTACCTACTGCTTCCTACTCTTCTGTCAGCTACCTACTGCTTCCTACTCCTCTGTCAGCTACCGACTACTTCCTACTCCTCTGTCAGCTACCTACTACATCCTACTCCTCTGTCAGCTACCTACTCCTCTGTCAGCTACTTATTACTTCCTACTCCTCTGTCAGCTACCAACTACTTCCTACTCCTCTGTCAGCTACTTATTACTTCCTACTCCTCTGTCAGCTACCAACTACTTCCTACTCCTCTGTCAGCTACCTACTATTTCCTACTCTTCTGTCAGCTACCAACTACGTCCTACTCCTCTGTCAGCTACCTACTACTTCCTACTCCTCTGTCAGCTACTTATTACTTCCTACTCCTCTGTCAGCTACTTATTACTTCCTACTCCTCTGTCAGCTACCTACTACTTCCTACTCCTCTGTCAGCTACCTACTACTTCCTACTCCTCTGTCAGCTACCAACTACTTCCTACTCCTCTGTCAGCTACTTATTACTTCCTACTCCTCTGTCAGCTACCTACTACTTCCTACTCTTCTGTCAGCTACCTACTCCTCTGTCAGCTACTTATTACTTCCTACTCCTCTGTCAGCTACTTATTACTTCCTACTCCTCTGTCAGCTACTTATTACTTCCTACTCCTCTGTCAGCTACCTACTACTTCCTTCTCCTCTGTCAGCTACCTACTACTTCCTACTCCTCTGTCAACTACTTATTACTTCCCACTCCTCTGTCAGCTACTTATTACTTCCTACTCCTCTGTCAGCTACTTACTACTTCCTTCTCCTCTGTCAGCTACCCACTACTTCCTACTCCTCTGTCAGCTACCTACTACTTCCTACTCCTCTGTCAACTACTTACTACTTCCTACTCCTCTGTCAGCTACCTACTACTTCCTACTCCTCTGTCAGCTACCGACTACTTCCTACTTCTCTGTCAGCTACCTACTACTTCCTACTCCTCTGTCAACTACTTATTACTTCCTACTCCTCTGTCAGCTACCGACTACTTCCTACTCTTCTGTCAGCTACCTACTACTTCCTACTCTTCTGTCAGCTACCTACTCCTCTGTCAGCTACTTATTACTTCCTACTCCTCTGTCAGCTACCTACTACTTCCTACTCCTCTGTCAGCTACCTACTACTTCCTACTCCTCTGTCAGCTACCTACTCCTCTGTCAGCTACCTACTCCTCTGTCAGCTACCTACTCCTCTGTCAGCTACCTACTCCTCTGTCAGCTACTTATTACTTCCTACTCCTCTGTCAGCTACCTACTACTTCCTACTCCTCTGTCAGCTACCCACTACTTCCTACTCCTCTGTCAGCTACCTACTACTTCCTACTCCTCTGTCAGCTACCTACTACTTCCTACTCCTCTGTCAGCTACCAACTACGTCCTACTCCTCTGTCAGCTACCAACTACATCCTACTCCTCTGTCAGCTACCTACTGCTTCCTACTCCTCTGTCAGCTACCAACTACGTCCTACTCCTCTGTCAGCTACCAACTACTTCCTACTCCTCTGTCAGCTACCTACTCCTCTGTCAGCTACTTATTACTTCCTACTCCTCTGTCAGCTACCAACTACATCCTACTCCTCTGTCAGCTACCTACTGCTTCCTACTCCTCTGTCAGCTACCTACTACTTCCTACTCCTCTGTCAGCTACCTACTACTTCCTACTCTTCTGTCAGCTACCTTCTACTTCCTACTCCTCTGTCAGCTACCTACTGCTTCCTACTCCTCTGTCAGCTACCTACTACTTACTACTCCTCTGTCAGCTACCTACTACTTCCTACTCCTCTGTCAGCTACCTACTACTTCCTACTCTTCTGTCAGCTACCTACTACTTCCTACTCCTCTGTCAGCTACTTATTACTTCCTACTCCTCTGTCAGCTACCTACTACTTCCTACTCCTCTGTCAGCTACCTACTACTTCCTACTCCTCTGTCAGCTACCTACTACTTCCTACTCCTCTGTCAGCTACCTACTCCTCTGTCAGCTACTTACTACTTCCTATTCTGTCAGCTACCTACTACTTCCTACTCCTCTGTCAGCTACTTACTACTTCCTATTCTGTCAGCTACCTACTACATCCTACTCCTCTGTTTTATAACATTCACATGGTCCTACAAAACAAGACTGGAATTTGCAAAGGAATACCTGAACCGTGTTTTACCCCTGAAAGTACTGAGAATATGGAGGAATAAAAAATAAATCCACCCCCCCAAACAAAAGACTGCCGGTCTCACGGTAATTGACTGTTAAGTACCATAAATATGTTTAGCATCTCCAGACCTCCGTGCATTCAAGAGGCATACAAGTCAATGATGCTCGCTTTTGGGACGTTTACATGTAAAAAAGTATAATTAATACATTTAATGTACACCATCACAATAAATCCGTTATTTATTTTTTTGTCAGTTCTAAAGAGACATTATGGTGAAAATGTATTTCAGGAGACACAGAATATGAGTTGGTCTATTGTATGTTATCTGTCTACGCTCCATAGGCTTGTTCATTTAGCAGACTAGATACGGTATGTTATCTGTCTATGCTCCATAGGCTTGTTCATTTAGCAGACTAGATACTCTATGTTATCTGTCTATGCTCCATAGGCGTGTTCATTTAGCAGACTAGATACTGTATGTTATCTGTCTATGCTCCATAGGCTTGTTCATTTAGCAGACTAGATACGGTATGTTATCTGTCTATGCTCCATAGGCTTGTTCATTTAGCAGACTAGATACTCTATGTTATCTGTCTATGCTCCATAGGCGTGTTCATTTAGCAGACTAGATACTGTATGTTATCTGTCTATGCTCCATAGGCGTGTTCATTTAGCAGACTAGATATGGTATGTTATCTGTCTATGCTCCATAGGCTTGTTCATTTAGCAGACTAGATACGGTATGTTATCTGTCTATACTCCATAGGCTTGTTCATTTAGCAGACTAGATATGGTATGTTATCTGTCTATGCTCCATAGGCTTGTTCATTTAGCAGACTAGATACTGTATGTTATCTGTCTATGCTCCATAGGCTTGTTCATTTAGCAGACTAGATACGGTATGTTATCTGTCTATACTCCATAGGCTTGTTCATTTAGCAGACTAGATACTGTATGTTATCTGTCTATGCTCCATAGGCTTGTTCATTTAGCAGACTAGATACTGTATGTTATCTGTCTATGCTCCATAGGCTTGTTCATTTAGCAGACTAGATACTGTATGTTATCTGTCTATACTCCATAGGCTTGTTCATTTAGCAGACTAGATATGGTATGTTATCTGTCTATATTCCATGCCATAGTCTGTAGGCTTGTTCATTCAGCAGACAATATATGCTTATAAGTGCCATTATTTTATATTATACTGTATTAGTTTATAGTAAGAAGAATATAATTTAACTTATCTGAATAAAATGGAAAGGATATATTTTTTCCCATCCCGGAGTGAGTGTGCATATGAAGTGGCTACGTTGAGCATTAAAGTGATCATTTGAAACAGGTCTTATAAGATAGATTCAGAGTTATTTGGCAACTTTAGTTGTGAATGATACAAACCTTAGAATGTCTTAGAGATGAACACATATATGGGCTGCAAGATGCGACCAAAGGCAGTTAATGAGTTGAGAAAGTCTCAAAAAGAAGAAGCTTGTGCTCTGTTCCTTTCCTCAGGCTGCACAGCTGTTCTCTCATCAAGTGATCATATTTTCACCCATCAGACTATTCTCAATGTAATCTTGTCTCTCTTACTAATATGTCAAATTAGTTTTGATTTAGAATGGTTCGTTATCAAACAGACAAGAACAGGGACAGGAGAAACAAACGCATGTCATCTGTCTGCACTCGAATAGCGAATGGAGGTCGGTCCATTTTACAATGACGACAGGTTCTGTTTTATAGCAGAGCTGTGGTTAATATCAATATAAGAACATGTATTTCTTGGGCACAACTTTGGTTTTAGAAGTGGGGGGGGGACACACAATGATTATGTTTTTTTTTATCAGTTTGGATAAACACTCCAAACAGCCAATCCGATCGCTCGGAGGCGTCCACATGGTCCTAAAGCACACTGTTGACTCGTTTTGTATCACATTCCAATGATAAAACCGGGTGGGGGGGGACATGTCCCCCCTGTAACCCGGTGAAAGTTGCGCCCCTGCCTATTTCACTCCAAGCATCAACCACTGTTTGAGGAGCATTCTCTCGCCGTGCGACAGGTGATATTCCGCCCAAACTCCGTATTCCATGGGCTCTCCAACCTTGTTCCTGCAGCTACACAGTGCTTCATTTGAGAAGATAAGTTAAATCTTTTTTTGGGGCACATCGATAGCAACATGTTTTCACAAGGAGACTAAACTTTTGACAGCCCCTCCCCCTGCACGCTCTAGAAAGGAATAAAGGACAGAGAGGGGAGGAGATGGAAACACACGGCGGTGAGATAGATATTCTGTATAGCTAAATGTAACGTGTCACCTAATTAATTATGAAAATATAACAAATTCTTGTTTACCAGGCTATTTAAAATCAAATACAAATTCACTATAATTGTAAGCTAACTCTGTAAGCCGGCCTGCGCATCAATGAACCAACAGCATCGCTTAGACCTTTACGTTCTCCCCCGGACTCGCGAATATACATGTTGGAGTGTAGCATAAGGTAACCAGTCCACCCAGCATGCATTATAATACAGTCTACACTTAAAGGCGATTACTCAAATGTGTTTAATTTTGGATTATAGGCTAGACCAACTATGTACCAAAGACATCTTAATTACGTTTTTGTTTGATGTTTTTCTGCCATGCGTAATATGTGGTAGGCTATGTATTGTATAATGGCTCAATAATAACTTAAATTCAGGGACATATAGGCCTATGGGTATGAATGAATAAGGTCTAATATGCCTATGGGTGTTTTAAATTTTTTACTGCAGTGGATCACAGAGTGTTTCCTGGTAGTTCTATATTTACTTTTCAACAACCATCGAGCAAAAACAATTTGCCCAAAGAAAGGGCATGCCAAAAATCAATGAGCGCAAGGAAATGACAAGGATACTAAAAACATTGCTCCCGAAAATTCCCCTCGATCAACAGGTCTCTAGCTCCCCAAACTAGTCAAGGACAAACATTGCTCTTGCAGACTGTCTCTGTCTTCATTCATCATATTCCCTACACCTACCACATGGACTGAATGCTTCTATGTAAACATGATCCCAGTTATAGAACAGAATAACTCATCCCGTGACAACATGTGCATCTGTCTGCATCGGTAGCATCACTAACATAAGTAGCAGGTCCCTCTTGTAAAATACATTTCATCTCAATGAGAATAACCTGTATAAATAAAGGTTAAATGAAAAATAATAGATTTCATACTGCATCAGTCATACATACTCAGCACACACTCAGTCACAGATAACATGGTATATAAACTACCCCCTACCCCTCTATCCCCATCCCTTCATCCCCTGGTCCCTCTCCTTACCTGGGCTGGTTGAGTACTGCAGGCTACCCCTCTTCCTCAAGGGGGACTGGGGTTTGGGTTTGGCCCCAGGTCCAGACTCTGCTCCTGGGGACGGGTTGGAGGACATCTTCCCTGGCTGGTTAAGTCAAGACTGGCGAAAGAAAACACCATAAGCAGCACGGCGGAGCTGGAGTAGACTGTAGAGGGAGAGTTAGGGGAGAA